>NC_070634.1:27149313-27166813 GCF_947347685.1 Pleuronectes platessa
TCACACTTATGATGTTCCGATAAGTCTCAGTTGAAGTGTTTATAAAAACCAGATCAGAGAAACCAACATTTAGATATTTGGTTCTCACAGTATATGTGTGTTTTGGCTTCAGTCGATCCTCCACCTCCTGTGTTTGATGATATCACAGCTTCAGGTGGAGGGAGACAGATTGGTCCTGATGGTGGTGGAGGTGCCCTTCACTCCTCCTCCTCCTCCTCCTCCTCCTCCTCCTCCATCAGCCTCACTGCTTCAGTGAACACGATCAATACACACCAGCTTCTTCCACCACTTCCCTCTCCTCTCTCATGCCCTCTGGTTGATGTAATCTCCATCTGATGCTCCCTCATTCATCCTAACTCCATCCCTGCTCCTCCGGTGGTCCCCGGGGGGCCCGGACAAACGTGCAATCTCCTCCCGTGGATCTGATTCAACACTTTCTAACACAAGTTTCACTCTCACTGCTGTTATTAGGTCCGGTGACCACAGACCTGTGGCTGGAACTGGCCTGTGTTAGTCTGTCGGGAGGGTCCCAGTGCTTCACATCAGTGTGTGATCTGGAGCAGCCGGATGGAACTGAAGGGGCTGCTGGGCCCTGGTGGACTGAACTGTACTGACTGATGTGTGTCTTCACTCGACTGATGTGAAACTTGCATTCAACACAGACGTCTAATAATACGACAGGACTCTACGCACCCTGCAAACCTTCTTAATAACTCGTCCCTCAGGGAGAAGACTCGTGGTCCTCAGGACTGAGACTTCATGTGTCCTCCAGAGGAGTCACTGCAGAACAAATCACCAAGTGGCTCCTCAGAGGCAAAACAATGACTCCCACTGAATTCAGTGTGTTCTGTATATTAGGGGTTTTTCAAGCATTCTACTCTATTTGACCTAGTTTTACTGTATTTGATCTTATTCTGAATTTATTATGTGCTCTAAATCCACAGATGTGTGTTCTGTAGGGGAGGGGGTTTTGTGTCTTTTCTTGTTGTGTGTTATGTTGTGATTGTTGAATAAAGTATTGAGTCGTCCTGAGACATTTGAACCACACACACGGCTGGTGTTGAGACGACTGGGGCCGAAAGGTGTGTGTGTGAGTGTGTGTGTGTGTGTGTGTGTGTGTGTGTGTGTGTGTGTGTGTGTGTGTGTGTGTGTGTGTAAGTGAGAGAGAGGGACAGGAGAGGATGGTGTTCTTCTCTGAACTGTAGATGATGTGGTGGTTTAGAGTTTTCAATTTGAAACTAGTTTCCAGATTCACACTCACGAGCGGTCGCTGGTGTTATTTTTACGTTTTTATCATAAACGTTTTCAGGCTTAACTGAGAAAGTCATTGTCATGTCCACTGGTCCCCGGGGAGCCGGAGGCTGCATACTGAGCAGCAGGACCATTGATTTTTGTCGGCCAGACGTTGACAGACGGCCACAAAGCTTGTTTATCTGGTCAGAAACCCCAGAGGAGGGAGGAGGATGAGGAGGAGGAGGAGGAGGGAGGAGGATGAGGAGGAGGAGGAGGAGGGAGGAGGATGAAGAGGAGGAAGGAGAGGAGCGGGGAGGAGGTGAATAAAATTGAAAAGGCTCAAAAATCGAACGACGTACAAAGAAAGATGATTTACTGAATTTAGGTGGTCTGTGTGTGTGTGTGTGTGTGTGTGTGTGTGCATGTGTGTGTGTGTTATTGTGTGTATGTGTTGGGCGTTTAAACACTAACTAAATCAGTTTGTACAAGCAAGTGGAGATAAGAACATGTAAAGCTCTGAAATCTCCTGCGAGACGCCAACAGGCTGCGTCTGAGAGGGAGAATCTGGTTTTGGTGAATCTCTGTGTCTCTTCGTCTGTGAAGCTTGAAGCTTGAAGCTTGAAGCTTGAAGCCGGAGACAAATGATGGATTTAGCTGAGATCACAGGTGTGAACACAAAACATGTCCCAAAAAAACAACAGAATCCTCGGCTTGGAACGAAATCAGATTTCACAGCTTTGTCTCTGAGCAGTGAGCCGAGGATCCGACTCACAGACGACAGATAAGCTGTCGCATTAACATTTTGTTTAGATCAAACTGTGTGTGTGTGAGCGTGTGTGTGTGTGTGTGTGTGTGTGTGTGTGTGTGTGTGTGTGTGTGTGTGTGAGCGACTTACTTTGGTGTTACGCACCAACACAGTTGTCGGACTTGTAAAAGTTGATCCTCAGGATTTTCATCCAAACTTTTACACACGTTAATAAATCGTTCAGTTTATGAATCAGCAAAAACTAAGAAGTCATAAAGAAAATGTCACTGATCATTTCTTAATGTCAAATTCAAGCTATTGTGTCTGTGACTCACAACAGAACATCTGTGCATACAGCTCATCACACACACACACACACACACACACACACACACAGAGTGACTAATGAACTCATAACATTACTTGTCACACTTATAATTACCAATGTGTGCTCTTGTGACTAATTGCTAAATGATCAAAGCTGAATACAGGAACCATTAGAGTGAGGTGTGAGTGCAGTCACATAACAACTCTGTAATCCTGTAGACACACACACACACACACACACACACACACACACACACACACACACACACACACACACACACACACACACACACACTCACTCACGACTCACAGCTTCTCTAATGATGTGGCTGATGGGAATGTCACGGTTGGCACATGTAACACGTAAGGAAAAGTGTGTGTGTGTGTGTGTGTATGTGTGTGTTTGTGTGTGTGTGTTTGTGTATGTGTGTGTGTGTGTGTGTGTGTATGTGTCTGTGCACAGAGTTGAGCAGTAATAAATTACGAGTAATCGTCATAGCTAAAATTTGTACCAATAAACGGCCCAGATTAGATTTGAATAAAGGTGTAATTAGATTACAGTTACATTGTACCTGATTACATGATCACATCTAGAAAATATGGTGTTTTTAAAACAGCGATATTGAGTGTAAAGTTTTGTTGGACAGGTTTCTGAAGGGCTCCATCTTCTGGTGGGAGTAGAGTCTGAAGGTTCTCGACTCGATTCCTGGAAACGTCACCGACCCTGTGATTTGAAAAGTTTGAAACGTAAATGGAATCGTCATCTGCAAAGAAGTTGACTTCTGATCGGAAGGACACAAGATGGCGTCTCCTGTGTGGCTGTTAATAAACGCTGCTGAATCCTCATAAGCTTCAGATCCGTGTGGCTGTGCAGTCGGATCCATGTTCCAGGCACAAGGTGTCTTCAGCTTCAGGACGATTATTCTGTCCTCGTCTTCACAGTCACGTCTCAATTTAGCCCACAGCTTCTTCCTGTGATCTGCTGCTTCACTTCAAATTACAGGGAAGGGAGGATGATGGGAGGATGAAGGAGGAGGAGGAGGAGGAGGAGAGGTCTGCGTGCGATGAAGGGAAGAGGAAGTGATGAGTGTGTGTGTGTGTGTGTGTGTGTGTGTGTGTGTGTGTCTTTGTGTCTATTTTGGGATAAACAACAAGAGAAGGTGGCAGAGCTACAGAGCTGAGAGGAGTCTGCAGGGCACAGATGCCTGTTGTCAAATCAGATCACTCTCCCTCACACAAACAGATGCCTGTGGGTGTCTGTGTGCGTTCATGTGTGTGTGTGTGTGTGTGTGTGTGTGTGTATGTGAGGTTGGTGTGAGAGGGAGGTCTCAGTGGGTAGTGTCCCTTTCCTAAATTTCCCCTGAGACTCGGGTGCATTTCACTGCCTGAAACCTGTTGCTCTTTGCAGCTCAACACATTTTGTCTTTCCATAAAAATCATTCATCTACACAACATTTTCTTTTTTTCATTATGAAAACTTTAGCTATATTTTTCTGAAGGTTTAATTTGTTGAAAAGGACAAAAGACAGAATTAGCAGAATGTCCCTCAGTCAAGTGCAAACCCCCCCGAGGACAAACAATCTGATGGAATAGAAAAATGAGGAAGAAAGAACGTTTTCAGAAAATCTGCACCGAGGATTTTGACGATGTGGAAAAATCCCAAAGTTGTAAAAACAAATCTTCACCCAGATCCACTCATGAGTTTAGTGGGTTGTTCCCAGAGACGGAAAATGGACACAGGACAGATTGTCTTTCCTGTAAAGACGTTTTCAGACATGATCCACATGAAAATTCTACATAATTTGGAACGTGGCCTCAGTCGGGTGAGATCTGTTCACCAGGACTTTAATCCTCCATCGCTTCCTGTCACATGACCTCACTTCCTCTGCTGCTGCTTCGTGATGTGTCTCCCGTCTCCTGTCGTCCGTCTCGAGCTGTGGACGCGTCTCTCTGTCTCGCTCACAGACGGCTGAGGAGTCTCTGTTAATAACTCTGGTGCAGTCGTGTGTTATTCAAACGTTGAGACGTGAGTCAAGAGGAAACTGAGATGTTCCTCACGTGGTTCCTGTAATATTCATGGTTTGCTCTGATGAAGAAAGTGTTTATCAAAGCGTGTTTGAAAAACTCACGAGGGAAATGAACGTCCCTTCGACCAGACGCTGATTTTAATAACCTGCGTTCTCTCCTCCGCCGTTCAGCCTGTGGTCATTAATTAGAAAAGCAGAGACCAATTCAAATCTTCTTACAGTAACACTTTTTGAATTTAAAGCAGAACAAGACTCTCAGCGTTCGGAGTCTTTTGAACGGAGCTTCTTCCTCTCCCCTCGTTCCCAGTTTGATCTTTTCCTCCCTCTCTCCTCTCGCCCCTCACTCCCAGTAAATGAGAACGTGACCCAGTTTCTGTCGGTTTTTAAGCTCGCTCTGTTTTCCTCTCGTCTGTGGGAGTTAGATAACGCTGACTCGCAGCCTCACGGTGGGGGGGGAGAAGAAGAAGCAAGTTTCTCACCCTATGTATGATTATATTTCTATATACTGTATACGAGAGGAAGGTACAGTACGACCCAGTGCGTCGGGTGGGGGGGGGGTACTGGTCCTCAGGAGAGTGGCCGACGAGAGGTCCAGTCTTAATTTATGTTTTCTGAAGTGCCGCCCGGCTCCTCTTCCATCAATCGCTCCACACTGAGCTCAACTTTCATCTCAGCCTCCTCCTCCCCGACCTCCTGCCGTGCCGTCCACTCGCCCCCCCCCCCCCCCGCTCCCCTCCATCAGGCCTTCTATCTGTTCATCCATCCACCCATCCTGCACAGCAACTCCATCACAGGCATCATTACCGCGGCTCCATGCTGGGCCTCATACTCCCGTCTGCCTCGCCTGCCTCTTCATCTCGTGCGAGGGGAAACAGGAGGAGGAGGAGGAGGAGGAGGAGCAGGGCTGGATGGAGACGGAGATGAAGAGGCTGAGGAGGATGAGAGGAGTGATGGAGACGTGTTGTCAGGAGGAGAGAGATGTGGAGCGCTGGAGTTTCTCTGAGTGACTCGTCTGTCACCAGCAACGACTGCACTGCCCTTGAATGAGAGGAGTGGCGTCCGCAGAGTGGATCAGTGTGTGTGTCCTCACGAGTCTGCAAGTGATCGACTACACAACAGACCTACAGTATGGGGGGGGGGGGGGGGGGGGGGCTGTGTGTGTGTGTGTGTGCATGGGGGGGAGGGTCGTGCACACATACAGATGCTAAGCAATCATGTTGTTCACACTGACATCCCATAATTACCCCCATCCCATTAAAATGTGCAAAACATGTGTGTGTGTGTGAGTGTGTGAGTGTTTGTGTGTGTCTATAATATATATATAATAAAATAATACATGTCTATATATTTCACACTTTCATAAACGTGTAGATATTATCTAAATATTATTTAAATCATATTTCAATCAGCTGGTGGCCTCAGAGTCTGTCGCTGCTGCTGAAGTCACCGATAAGAAAATATGTGTGTGTGTGTGTGTGTGTGTATCTGTGTGTGTGTGTGTGTCAGCGGTGATGAATGGTCGAGGGCCTCATGTCGTCTCGAGGCCGGCAGCCGTGATGATGGCCGAGCAGAATGTTCAAATGAAAACTGACTGTGAGGCTCAAGTTCAGCAGCAGCCGAGACTCACTCCAGCTCATATTTCACTTCACTATCACACTGTCACGTTTATTACACACAAACACACACACAGACACACACACACACACACACATACACACAGACACACACACAAGCCTTGGACGAACACACCAGCAGCTTTTTTCTTATTCGTATTTGTTATTTTTCTGGATTGTTGAAGGAAATGTTTCCTGCTGTGACACACAGGTTGTTTTCCTGATTTCCTGAAACTTGATGGAACTTAGTGAAAAGGTGATTTCAAGGTCACGTGCAGTTTTGGAGCAGATTCAATTATTTTTGTATGATTATTTTTTTTTTGCATTTTTGTTAATTTCTGCACAAACCTCAACCTGCATCAGATCTGAGCTTCTCTCAGTTTTCTCTCTTTTCCTGCATCGAATGTTCAAGATGTTAAAAAACTAAATTCAGGACTCAAACCAGTTTAAAACCTAAAACGTGCTGGGAAAGGTTAAGAAACAATGATTCACATGTGATGTCTCCCACCTGGATGACTGCTGTGTAAAATGTGAGCTTGACATTTAGATTAGTCAAGTTTAAATCAAACCTGATTCTGAGCACGTGGGAATCCACTGACCTGCACGGTAATGACTGTAAATCTGAATCGTTTGACCTTTTGCTGCCATTTGCTTCATCGTTAGTTAACAAAACCCACATGTCGGCAGTTTGCCTCTGTAATTACTCACCAACGTTTCTGCTCCAGTCGCAGAGTAAGTTTTATGAAGCTGTTTAATTTAAAACGCTGAAGGAGAAGCTCAAAGTGCGTCATCGTGAGACCTGGAGCTTCTCGACTCTCTGCAGGTTCCTGAGCACAAACCTCGACTCAGAGATTCATTCACGAGCACCAGAAGACAAATCGTCCATTTTGTCCCCGTCGGGCTTCGTCCAACTCTTCACACATATGAGTGAAATCTTCAGGGACCTGGAGGAAAGGTCTCACATCTCAGTCTCACCGGTCGCCCTTCAAAAGCAGCAATTATTCCCTGTGTCCTTTTCCCATCACTGCACCGCATTCCCCCCGACAGCCCCCAGGGGGGTGGACAGGGGAGAAATACAATATATACTCTTTATATATAAATATATAAACATGATACACAGAGATGTGAGGGACAGGACGACAGATACAGAGACAGAACTCGTAGAGGAAGTGGGAAACATCGTATAGATTTTCAACAGTAATGAAATCTGCTCACGGTGTTTTTTAGATTTAAATTAACTTTGCAATTTATCCTGATGCACGTTTCAGTCTCATTTTATATATCTCATCTGGGTTTTTTAAATAATATATTTATAAAATAAAAAAGTAAGAGCATTCCCTGATTTTTTTACAGAAAAAAAGACCTTTTCAGTTCTGCTAACTCGTCCAATGTCTGAACACATGAACACAGAAGAAGGAATTCACTCAACAGAAGAAGTTTAAGGATCAAGCTTCATGTTTCCTTTGATCTGGATCGTTTTGGTTTCACATTGTTATTAATTTAGTTCAGTTTGATCCCTCACTCCTCATATCCAGGTTCAGACTAAACTAAAAGTCTGGACGTCTCAAACTCATTTCAGATTAGAATTTCATAAATTAAGATTTTGTAAATTTATATTTTTAGTCAAAGTTTGGTCACAAAACTTCTCGGTTTGTTTGAAGCCTTGAGAGAATAATTTAACAGTAGTTCTACATTTTCTCACACACACACACACACACACACACACACACACACACACACACACACACACACACGGCTCTCCCACAGTCCCCTATGTAACTGAATATTTAATGGAGGTGTCGGAGCAGCTTACTGCATCAGACGGGAAACTGTTCACTTTACACTGTTGATGGAATATTCAAACGAGAGGAGAGAGAGGAGAGAGAGCTGCTGGAGCGACGTTTGAAGTCGTCTGCTCCTCCAAGAGAAGAGGGATGGAGGGATGGAGGATGGAGGGATGAAGGAAGGAGGGGTGGAGGGATGGAGGGATGGAGGGATGGAGAGAGGAGCAGACTGTACAGTTTGAGGTGCAGTAGGAGGATGGAGGAAGGAGGCATGGAGGGATGGAGGGATGGAGGGATGGAGGGATGGAGGGATGGAGGGATGGAGGGATGGAGGGATGAGAGAGGAGCCGACTGTTTGAGGTGCAGGAGGAGGATGGAGGATTGAGGATGGAGGGAAGGAGGATGAAGGATGGAGGGATGGAGGGATGAAGGATGGAGGATGGAGGATGGAGGAAGGAGGCATGGAGGGATGGAGGGATGGAGGGATGGAGGGATGGAGGGATGGAGGGATGAGAGAGGAGCAGACTGCACAGTTTGAGGTGCAGTAGGAGGATGGAGGCGTCAGACTTGTGTTAATTGATCGCTCTCTGCTGAGGAACCTGATCTTCAGAGAGACTCTTCACCGATCAGTGTTTGGTTTACCTATGTGTGTGTGTGTGTGTGTGTGTGTGCGTGTGTGTGTGTGTGTGTGTGTGTGTGTGTGTGTGTGTGTGTGTGTGTGTGTGTGTGTGTGTGTGTTCTCTAAAGTCATTCAACCGACTTTAGAGAATAGAGTGAGATCTACAGTAGATGTCTGAGGAGACAAGGAGACAGCCTCAGTGTTGAAGAAGTGAGCGGCTGTTTGAGTTTAACCCAGTTTCTCTGCTCGTCTGGTTCTGAGAACAAAGAGAATCTGGAACTCGGCTCTCAGCTGGAAATCATCCACCAGAGAACGACTCCTCTCTTCTCTCCTTCAGAGCCTCAACCAATCAGCTGCAGTCTCTCAGGAACCTCCAGCTTTCAAACATTCACTTTGTGTTTGTGTGTCAGACGACTTTGTTCTGCTCTCAATCGCTGTAGCTGAAGACGTGTGCGTGTGTGTGTGTGTGTTTGTGATCTTCAGACTTGGTGAAACTGACCATGGCCCTGAATCCATCTCCACTGAGGCCAGGTCCAATAATATGTTCATCATAATTCAGTGAAGTTGTGTCTTCTTGTGTTGTTCCTCTCTCTCTGGCTGTTTCCAGGTGTTAAGTTTAGAAAATCTCCAGGTAGTTGTGTCAGGAGATTCCCTGGACTGTGTGTTTGTCCTGTGAAGCAGCAGCAGCAGGTTGTTGGGTCCCACTCCTTCACACCGACAGGAACATGTGGGAGCATCCAGGCCAGGGGCGGAGCCTGTGGAGCAGCAGGAGGCGGAGCCTGTGGAGCAGCAGGAGACGGAGCCTGTGGAGCAGCAGGAGGCGGGACATGATGTACAACTTCTGACAGAGGATTTTTGTCTTATCACCAAAACCTCTTGAATCTTTGGAAGATAATATTTGCATCTTCTACGCACATGGCTCCTCCTCTTCTTCACTTAGAGACATATCTGCATTTGTTTCAGGACTGAGTCATATAAACATCTTTACATAAGAGTTTGATATTAAAAAGGAAAAATCTAAAGCAGCCGTTAGTTAAAACAGTTTAGTCACAAAATTTTATATCACCAGTCACACTCAGATAAAATAAATCCCCTCACTTTTTTTCGATATCACCTTTCTATGGTTTTTCTCCCACGTACCAGCAGAAGTATTATCTTTTAAATTAAATCTTATTTTGTTCTTAAGTTTTTTTCCCTTGCAGCCAAATGCGACACATTTGTTTTATCTCATTCCCTGAATTAAAATCCATCAACTCAAAAAGAAGCATCGCCCCAATGTTAACAGTAAAAAGAGAATATTATTAATTATGCTTTAAAACATCATTCCTCCAGCTTCACGTTGTGATTTATGAAACTTGTTACATTAATTCTGCACATCATCTGAATTCTGAACAAATCTCTGTTAAGTGGAAAATTAACATAAACTGCTGAAGGAGCGCTGTAGCGTTTTAAGACACACAACATTATTTATGAGTGTGAGCTCTAAATTTGTCGCTCAGCTTTCTCACCTAATGGCTGTAAATCTGAATTAATTGCTGGGATTGGAACATCAATATGTGGCCCCTGATTTCATTTCCCTGAGCTCTAATGCGATTCCAGCGCCTCCCGGGTGCCACGGCTCATGAAAATGGAACAATAAAAACGCAGCAGGCGGAGATTGAGGAAAACATAACAAGTCTTTTACCGCAATAATGTGCCTGAGTGTCAGAAATGCACCGTTTATGAGTTTATGAGTTTATGAGTTTATGAGTTTAGTGCCATGACGTCTTCACGAGGGAGATTTGTGTTTTCAGTTTGCCTCCACTCGATCTTCTCTATCCTGACCTCCTCTCCTTCTTTGTCTGCACATTTAACTGTTGTGTTATTGTTGCTGTGGTGAATACACACCCTGTCACTGTGTGTGTGATGTGTGTGTGCGTCCGTCGAGTGGTTTGTCATCACTATCCCAGCGCGCGTTGAGACTGTTGTTAATCTGCCGTCACAGTAATCACATTCACCTGGATGTGATCTCTGTGTGGAGGAATTCATGTGCAAACTGGAAACTGCACAAAAGATGAATTCCTCCTGATAAAATGATCCATTCAGATATTTAACAGAGGGAGTGGACGAGCTCTTTGTTCAGGCTGTTTGCCAGGAGAGAGAGAGAGGGGGGGGGGGGAGAGAGAGAGAGAGAGAGAGAGAGAGAGAGAGAGAGAGAGGCGCTGAATGAGAAATGAAGGTGAGATAAATGCAGCGGGGGTGTCAGAGCAGCAGAGGACAAAGGGAGACGCAACAACAGACGGAGACACATGAGGACGAGCTGAGGAGACAACACACCTGAGTTATATCAACCTGCGTCTCCTCCCCCGGGCGAGCTGTGATGAATCTGCTGCGTCTCCTCAGGACGACTTCACATCTACTACTACCCCCCCCCCCCACCACCACCAAGAATAACAACATCTCCAGCTGAGGGTTTTATGTTGGGATATATTCTCCCGTCTGGTTCCCCTCTACCTCCGAGCATCCGTCAGGTGACATCTGTACGACCACGTTTTATTTTGAAAGCGGTGTTTTCAAACTAAAATGATTTCCGTCCACACGAGCGTTTGGAATCTGTTTCAGTTTGAATCCTCGTCCACACTGACACATGTGAAAACACTCCTCACTCTGGGTTTGTACACAGGAACCAGTTTATCCACAGGAGAGCTGGTGGAATCACATCTGGTTTCTCTGGTTCTCCGTGTTGGGTTCTACTGTGGTAGCCGAGGCAGGAGAGGGTCACGTGACAGGAGCCTGACCAATCAGAGAAAGCTGCGTCGTGACAGTAAGATCCAATCAGCAAGCCACTGTGAGTGTTCACCTCATTTCCAAATATCTCAGTTTGTGTTTGTCCAGATTAAAACGTTTGACTCTTTGACTCTTTGACTCTTTGACTCTTTGACTCTTTTTGTCTTTGACTCTTTGACTCTTTGACTCTTTGACTCTGGACGCCAGGCGACATAGCAGGTTTTGAAATGAACACGTAGTTGGATGAATCCGCAGTCGAGTACACACCTCCAACAACAGTCTCCTTCTGAAACCACAATAAAATTCAGAAATCCAGATTTGTATCTGGATCTGAACCAAATCACACAAACATGCTCAGTCCACTAAACATGTTGGATTTTCTTTTACCAAGATTCAGGAATATTTCTCAGAGAATCAATGAAAATGTTTGAAAAACGTCCTCAAAGTCTCACAATGTTAAAGAAAGTGAAAAAGAAAATCCTGCTTCCGCAGAAGTAGGTTATTTCAATAATTTAGAAGCAGAATGATTTCTCTCTCTCTGTGTGTTAAATGATTTAAAGTTCAGTCACATCACATCATGAGAGTTCCTTTTGGATCAGAAACCAGTTTCTCCTGCGACTGTGACTGTTGCTCTCTGCTCATCAGGAAACAGGTGATGTCGTCCTGTAACATGTGATATAAATGTGACAGATACATAAATTCAGATTACATTTGTTTTATGCAGACAAGTTTTTCTACAACAAAGTTTGTGCAGCATTAATAAACACAAACAGTGTCTGTGCAGGTCTGGTCAAATAGAGTGTGACTGTATTCACATGTATGTATGGATGTACAATTTGATGTATTTATGCATCCATGTATTTATGCATGATATTTTTCATTTGAATAATTCATACTTGACTACTATTACTACTACCATGTTGTATTATATTATGTATATTTTAAATCTGTGTTTCAACAACAGCATTTATCTGTCAATGCAAATCAAGCAGTTAAACCTAAAGAGAGAGAGCGATGGGGCTTAGGATATATTATTCTGTTTAATTCATATTTAATTGTATTTTAACGCAGGACCAGCGAAGCAGCACTGAAACGAGCTGAAAGCTGAATATTAAGAACGGGAGCTTCATGTGAGGTGATGTGTATTTGTACACCGTGAAGTATGAGAAGAGGATGTGAAAGTAGTTTTACAGTTAAATAGTTGTGGCAGGTCAGAAGCTTGAGAGCTTCTAGAGTTCGTCCTCAGGAAGACGATGGACGTGTAGGCACATAAATCATTTTTATTTATATTTCAAAAGAGCCACGACTACCATAAGTGACGGATGGATAACTGAAGTGTGAGGGTCCCTGGTTCAGAGACTGAGTCCAAAGAAGAGAAACTGCATTGTAATAACCTGTATGACCTTTGACCTTTGTGACAATTACTGAACTAGATCTTCACCTTGGCTCCACGATATATAGAAACTGTGCCACTTGTTATTTAAAGATATAATTTTTCATAATTCTACATTAAAATGTCTAAATACCAACAAACCTATGTGATATCTTCTGTTGACTTATAATTCTTTATCCAAAATGTTTCCAACAAACAAACAAAAAAATGTAATTACAATTTAATTTCCGGTGTCTTTTACTTGTCGTCTTTACTCGTCTCTTTGTTCTTCTCTGTAACTTCACATGACGAATGATGAAAACTAGGGATGCACCGATTTATCGGCCGAACATCGGTAGCGGCCGATGTTCGCCTCGTTTACTGATATCGGCTTATCGGTAATAAACTTGACTTTCACCGATATCATTGGCCGATGTTTATATTTGTGGTAAAACCGCTGGGCACGTGCCGCGGCTGGGGGAGCAGTCGCTCCGTCGCCCTCCTCTCCGCGCCGCCGGAGGCTCAGTGTGCGGCACCGGGAGGTCCTCATCCGGTGGCACCTCACGGCGTCACTGGTGGGGGGGCTTTCTTTCTCTTGTACCGCGGGGCGGTGTCCATCGCCGGCGCGGAAGGCGGGCCGTTGGAGGGGACCGGGTACGCGGTCAGCGGCGGCGACTCTGGACGCGTGTCGGGCCCTTCTCGCGGATCACCTCAGCTACGGCGACCGCTGGGGAACCCTCCGGCTGGCGCCTAGCAGCTGACTGAGAACTGGTGCGGACCAGGGGAATCCGACTGTTTAATTAAAACAAGCATCGCGAAGGGCCACGGTGGGTGTTGACGCGATGTGATTTCTGCCCGACACTCAAAACAGGTCAAACTGAGGAGGGCTTGTTAAGTTCTCTTGACTCACGCAGTGTAACTTGGTGTAAAAAGTATGAGCGTAGCGTCTGTTTAAGTTCTTTATTCTCATGTGCACCGGCTCTATTCATCCGTCTCATGCACAGGTAACAAGGGAACTGACAACACACGTCATACACACAGAAGCCGTAACACCTCTAATAAACGGGCAATACTGCTACCGTAAAAGAATGAGAAGAGCGTTCTCTATAATGATACTCTAACAGGGCTGTTTTAAATTACCCTTGTGGTATTTTGACCAAAATATATTACAGACATTTCATTAAGATCCCAAGGAAACATTTCAACTTGCGGAAAATGGTCATTATATGTCTCTGTTAAATAAAGTTTAGTTAAATCAAAGATTGTTTCATAAATCTGATTCAATTTGAGCTCATTAAAAGATAAGATTGATGAAGGGCTGACATTTTTTTTAAATAGTGCTTTTTAAATAATGATTTAATTATTTTTCTGGCACAAAAAGGTGAATGAATAAGAACAAAAAGAAAATAAACAAATATCGGTATCGGCTATCGGCCAGATTGTTATTTTAAATATCGGTATCGGTATTGGCCAAGAATTTCCATATCGGTGCATCCCTAATGAAAACCAGAGTGAGCCAGTCAGCTGTTAACATTTATTGATGCAAATTCAATCAAATGACAACAAAGAGACACTAAACAAACACTGAGAGACGCACAATGATGAGCAGCCACAACACACAGATACAAGAGACGCACAATGACCGAGGCCTCTCGGAGTCGGAGGCTTCTCGTTGTTTCACATTGTGTCTTTCACTCTGATTGTGTCCCTGCGCTCTGACAACGTGCACAACAACACACACACAACGTGCACGCCACTAACAGCTCCGTCACACATGAAGTTTTAATGAACTTTCCGAGCTTGCACCTGTCAGATTGACGCCGGGGGGGAAACTCACACAGACTGAGATCTCACACAGTCGCAGCTAATTCACTGTTATTTCAAGTGACGATCAGACGATGTGAAATATGGATGCTGTGTACACACCGGCGTGTTTCCCCCCCCGTGCACTAATTACATGGTGCACGTGCCTCTCTGCCCCCGGCACCCGGACACTTTGCTAGTTGCCTGCAGCCTTTCCTCCTCCTCTCTGTGCAGAGATAAGAGCTTCAGAGCCGCCATGTTATCGTCTCCACATGTTCCCCCTGAACCTGAGTGTCCTCCAGCCGCCTCGCTGGGAACATCCACACGCTAATGGCTTCTCTCTGTTTACTCGTCTCTGAGCCGCTGGAATTAAGGGCAAGCGCTCTGACAGGTGTGTAGAGTGTGTGTCTGTGTGTGTGTGTGTGTGTGTGTGTGTGTGTGTGTGTGTGTGTGTGAGAAATGTGTCATCTTTAATTTCAAGGCGATAATATGTTTCTCAAAAGATTTTGAAATGTGTACATGGAATTTTTAGATTACTTCCATTAATATTTAAATTTAAAACAAAGAGAAATATAATAGGGAGAAAGAAGGAGAGAGGAAGAGGAGGGGCGAGCTGAAGACGGAAAGAAAGACAGGAGTTAACTGTAGGACAGAAAAGGAAAAGAGAAAAGAAGAGAAGGGAAATCAGACAAAGGAGGATGGAAGCATGGGAGGAAATAATGAGGGAGGATTGACAAAGGGAGGAAGGAAGAGAAGGAAAGAAGAAGGAGGGATTAAATAGAGAAGGAAAAAGAAAGAAAGACAGAAAAGCAAAGAGGAGGGAGGAAAGAATAAGAAAAGAATGAGAGACAGAAAAGTTATTGATCAGATCAATAAACTTACATTTGTGGCGTCCACTTATATCCGAACAAATAATGAACTGATGTCAGTGGAATATTAAAAATCATATATCATATTGACTTTCATCCCTCGTTCTCTTCTCTCTCGTCCGCTGAGTCTCGACTCTCAGATTAAAGGTTTGTGCTCATTAGTTCTGTTTTAATCATATTTGTGGTTAATGGAGTTTAACAGAAACTAGGACTGTTTAATATCCAGAGAAGCTCAGAATACACTCACACACACACACACACACAACCACACACACACACACACACACACACACACACACACAACATCACCTCTAGTGTGTGGGGTGAACATTCTGATGAAATAACAGCAGGGAGCCAAAGATGAAGTTCAGGAAGATGATAAAAGCTTTTGTTGTAAATGTGTGTGTGTGTGTGTGTGTGTGTGTGTGTGTCTGTGCGTCTGTGTGTGTGCGTGTGTGTGATAGTGTGTATTTGTGTGTGTGAGTGTGTGTATGTGTATGTGTATACATGCATGTGATGACACTTAAGCACCAATGATGGGATTCTCTGTAATTGCTCATAATGAGCACAAGGGCAGTTTGTGTTTGTGTGTGTGTGTGTGTGTGTGTGTGTGTGTGTGTGTGTGTGTGTGTGTCTGTGCGAGTCAGGGATCATTTCATGTTAGTCGTCCTCTCTGGTTAAACTCTGACTGAAGATCTGACAACAACGAGCAACACATCATATCCACACACAGGACAAACACAGACACACACAGGACATACACAGGACATACACAGACACACACAGGACACACACAGGACACACAGACACACAGGACACATACAGACACACACAGGACATACACAGGACACACACAGGACACACACAGACACACACAGACACACACAGACACACGCAGGACACACACAGGACACACACAGACACACACAGGACATACACAGGACACACACAGGACACACACAGACACACACAGGACACACACAGACACACTGGACACACACAGACACACAGGACACACACAGGACACACAGACACACAGGACACATACAGACACACACAGACACACGCAGGACACACACAGGACACACACAGACACACACAGGACATACACAGGACACACACAGGACATACACAGGACACACACAGGACACATACAGACACACACAGGACATACACAGGACACACACAGGACATACACAGGACACACACAGGACACACACAGACACACACAGGACACAC
Organism: Pleuronectes platessa; assembly: GCF_947347685.1. NCBI lineage: Eukaryota > Metazoa > Chordata > Actinopteri > Pleuronectiformes > Pleuronectidae > Pleuronectes > Pleuronectes platessa. The sequence continues at coordinate 27,165,711 of NC_070634.1, forward strand.
ACACAGACACACTGGACACACACAGACACACAGGACACACACAGGACACACAGACACACAGGACACATACAGACACACACAGACACACGCAGGACACACACAGGACACACACAGACACACACAGGACATACACAGGACACACACAGGACATACACAGGACACACACAGGACACATACAGACACACACAGGACATACACAGGACACACACAGGACACACACAGACACACAAGACACACACAGGACACACACAGATGCAGGTAGTTCACACCAGGTGAATATGAGTCACTCCATTCAACCTGGACAAAACTTAACAACACTTTTATTTAAACGTAAACTTTTACATTCATAAAAACCTTCAAACAAACCAAAGGAAATAAATAGATAATATCTCCTTGAGGAATCAGGTGCTGGGATCCTGCACCTGAACAGAGAAGAAGATGTTTATTTATTAAAAAGATTAAAAACATGAGAATCAGCTGCTTGTCTTTGATTACACCTCGTTTGCCTTTGATGTTTTGGTTTTTCTCCTCTCGTCTGTTTCCGAACTCGTCGTCGCTGCTGCAGTCGTTCACTTCTTCTTCAGATTTATGATCAATGGAAACTTTCCTGCTGTTTTCATAATCACACACATGGAGCGAGATGTGAGATGTGACTGAGCAACGTGAGTCTGAAGAGACGCTGGAGCTCTGCACCCAAACAGCTGAAGAGCAGCAGGGGTTGTGTTGTGTTGTGTGATCAGTGTGTGACGCAGCAGCTGGAGGCCACAACCAGGAAGATCATTACAAAGTCAAATCAAATCAAGATCTTCTCAGAACATCTGCCTCCTCTCATCTGCTCCTCCTCATCCTCCTCTCATCTTCTCATCTTCTCCTCTTCATCCTCTCATCATCTCCTCTAAACCTTCCATCATGTCCTTCCAGCTCTGCACCCATCTGTCCCCCTGTCCTCTCGTCCTCCCTCTTCTCTCTCCATCACTTCTCCACGCTGCTGCTCTTCTGGATTTGAGGAGCGAGGCGGTCTCTGGCTGCTGAGGGATTCAAAACGAGGAGAGAGGAAGATTGTGAATTTGTGCCAGTTTCAAGCAGAACTCCCTCTCTCTCGT
>NC_070634.1:27171813-27184861 GCF_947347685.1 Pleuronectes platessa
CCCTAAGAATAACAAAGTGCTGTGAATAGATGCACTGTATGAATGTGTGTGTGAATGTGTGAATGTAAAACTGTACTGTGAAGAGCTTTGAGTCATCAAGACTGGAAAAGCTCTATAAATACAAAACCATTAATTAACCTACTGTAATAAACAGCAAGATTATATTACAGTTGTTTTGATCCCTCATTGTTACAGTGCAGGCTAAATTCTCATGTTGTGACAAACGGTTGATTTTATAACTGCTTTTTCCAAAAGTGAAACTCTTTCCATATTTAGTTTTGAAGGTTATGAGTGCAGCTGTGATACCAGATATCAGTTTCATGAGCAGGATTCATGAGTTCAGCAGAAACACGAGAGGGAACCAGAGACTCTGAGAACTCTTCAGTTTGAGGAGCTCACGTATCGAGTGTCTCAGGTTCAACAGGCGAGCGGCGCCTCCTCCTCCTCCTCCTCCTCCTCCTCCTCCTCCTCCTCCTCCTCCTCCTCCTCCTCCCCGGCTGCACTTCCTGTCTCCTGTCCATGCTCATCTGACTGATAATGATTTATACTGTGGGTTTAATTAGTTTATTTTTATTCTGCACAAACATCCTGAGAGTTTTGTCAAGTGCGTCTGGTGAGAAACTGCATGAGATGGAAATAGCATCTTTATTTATATTCCAGTTCTTCTATTTGGGACAAAGTATTTATCGAGATAGAACATTTAAAACAGGCTGAAGATGAAAGAGGGAGATTTAATTTATCCAGATTATGTTACAGGAGAAATGAGAATATACAATTTACATAAAACAATAAATATGTAAATGTTCAAATATGTATGAAGTGCAGTAGGAAATATCACAAAATATATTTCATATTAAACAAACAACATTTGATACGTGGAAACTTGGACATGTGTTAATATAAAAGAGAAAAGAGGTTTAGCTGCCTGAAGATATCACTTTTATATCAATCTCCACCTTATGGACATATTTACTATTAAAAATCATTTAATTTTTTTATCCTTCACCGACACTTTTCTGTTTTTATCTTATCTGTTTTAATTGTATTAATTTAACTCCTTCATGTCCTGTTTGCATTAATGTGGTTTCACCTCGTTTTACTTTTATTTGAATAAGATTTGAATTTGAAAGTGAAAAAAAAGTGTTAAAATAAGTAATGAAGCACATTGTGTTATTTAGAATTAAACGTGTATTTAAACCTGTTTGTGAATGTGTCTTTTATTTATTTATTTAATTCTTCTTCATAAAGAAAGATGAATGTGAAGAAGTACTCCTCCTCCTCCTCCTCCTCCTCCTCCTCCTGGAACATTCTGTCCTTAAATGCGCTCTGCAGCTCCACCTGATGACGCAGCAGTCTAGCACTGTCTGCTGCTACGTCATCTGACCACGTCACACAACAACAGAGCTGCACCACCTCCACCACCACCACCACCTCGATCACCTCTCCATCACCACCATCACCTCCACCTCCACCACCACCACCTCTCCACCTCGTCCATCACCACCATCTCTTCACCTCCTCCAGAACCTCCTCTCCATCCTCTCTGTGTCGGTTGTGATCACCTCCTCGTGTCTGTGCTTCTCCTCCAGGTCACAGAGTTGTTACATAATTCATCAGCTCCTCCGCAGCTGCTCCTCCTCAGTGACACCGACTGAGATCAGAACAAGAACCAAGAGACAGAAGCTGCAGGAAATAAAGAAGCGTGTGAGTCTCAGTGTGAGTCTCAGTGTGAGTCTCAGTGTGAGTGTGAGTCTGTGCGTCACACGCGTCTCCGCCGCTGGCATAATTTGCAGACAGGAGGAAGAGGAGGAGGAGGAGGAGGAGGGGTCTGCTGACACCAGCCCGGCTCTCTCTCTCCACAGCACCGAGCAGGCTCCTGTCTGCGGGACCATCCATCCATCTCATCCTGACGCGGCTCCGCGGATGTCTGGACTCGCTCTGCGGGGTTCGGGTCGTGTGGGAGCGGACGCTTTGGCACCGAGGCGCCGGCGCAGGAGACGAGCGGGTCGGTGCAGCTGCAGCGGTGAGTTAGAGAGACACAGACACAGACACAGACAGACAGACACACACAGACACACACACAGACACACAGACAGACACAGGGCGAGTGGAGTCGTGCACGCTGTCTGGCTGAACTTCAGATTCGCCTCGTCACGCTGCTCTGTGTCTGGACTGAGCTCCAGACACAGAGCAGCAGCTTCTCACCACATCTCAACCTCTTCATCCTCTAAATCCTCTGATTCTCAAATGTCCATGTGTGTGTTTCTATCTCTGTTGTGTAGCACAGACTCTCAGCCCTGTGTTCTCACTGTAAACCCTGTAGAGAAGTGTGTGATGTTAATATTCCAACTTTAATTCAAGTTTTGCAGGAGCTGAGACGAGGAGGAGGCGGGGCCAAGCAGCAGACCCATTGAGGGGGGGGGGGGGGGCACTCAGGGACGCTCTGAATGAGAAGCCAGACTCTGCAGTGCAGTGGATTTCCTCAGGTGTGTGTGTGCAGCTCCGTCTCATTCATACCCCAACATCCTGCAGAGGCGTCGTTTGGAGGTCAGCCCGTCCTGCAGCCTCGTGCCACCCTCCAGGATCCAGAGCGTCCAGACCGTCCAGAGCGTCCAGCCTCCCCCACCGACCCCCCCCCGACCCCTTCCTCTCCCCTCCATGCATCACACACACTTTGTGGAGGCTGGTCAGGCGTCTGCGTTTGTTTGATTCACCCGTCGGGCCTCAGGGTGCCGGGCATCACACGGTGGATTTAACACAAACTGAAGGAGGTTTAACGGATCAGGACTGAAGCAGACACGGGACCACAGCTCCGCTCCGGTCGGACCACAGCTCGGCTCCGGTCGGACGACTCCTGGACGAGGGGAGTTGAACCTGCGCCCTCAGGAGGCTGCAGAAGGAGGAAGGTGTCGAGTTCCACCTCAGGGATCAGATCTTTATCATTTCCACTGTGTTGGACCTCGTCAGCACGACGCAGCACTTCTCAGGCGGAACCACAGGTTTCCCAGGTTCACAGGTTTCGGTGGAGTTTCACCTCAGGGATTTTTAACCGACAGATTTTCCGTTTGGTATTTTTTTTCAAGACGTTTCGATCTGGAGCGAAATTCTCAGGCAGCGTCATCCCATGAAATCCTGTCAGCATGGCAGCCGACTCTTTCCAGTACCGAGCCATCTTCGAGTACAAGCGGGAGCGCGGCGATGACATCAACCTGCAGACGGGCGACCTGCTCACCGTCCCCAAGGCCTCGCTGATGGCGGCGGAGGGGGGGGAGCGCAGCCCCAAAGGCTGGCTGCACGGCACCAACGAGAGGACCAAGGAGCAGGGCGACTTCCCGGGGACCTTTGTGGAGTACGTCGGCGTGGTGAGAGTCGGACTTCCTGTGGCTAAGTCCTGGCCCAGGGCCGTGCCAGCGACCCCTGGAGGGCAACAGACCGCCGCGGGCCCCCAACCGCCGGGAGCAGCCGCTGCTTCAGGTGAGTGCTGCCCCCTAAAGGATGGAGAGCATCATGGCGGTTTGGTCTCTTGTTTTGTTTGTGAGTTAAAGACGAACTTGACGCACAAACCTAACAAACTGCTGCAGCTTCACTAAGGCTGCGATCACACGACACGGTTTCACTTACACCTGATATGTTAACCTCAAAAGAACTTTGCTGGTCTGGTTCTGATTGGTTCTCATCGGTCACATGACTCGACTACCAGCGGTGAATGCGGTGAGGGTACATCGCTGTTCCTCCACCGCAGAGCAGACAATCTACTTCCTGTTTACACCACGTGACCTGAGTGGGTGAATGGTCAGGTGACCTGTGTTTTCAGGTGGGTTAGTGTGGGCGGAGATTATCTCTGATACGGAGCTTAAACCCCGACTTTTAGTTGTGAATTGTACTTTTACAACTTAAACGTATTAATGTGAATGTAGCATAAAACTTTGTGTATTTGGGGGGGGGGGCCTGGGGGTTGGGGGCCCCCTCCTGCCGTTTCCAACTTGAGCCCCTGTTTTCTTCGACTCTTTCTGTCGTCAGCTCAGAAGCTCGTCAGCCTTGATCTGCTGCTGTGATTGTGTGAATGAGTCTTGTGTGTCGGCTCCAGCTGCTTTGTGTTGTGTTGTGTTGTGTTGTGTTGAGTTCACTGTGAGAAATGGAATCAGTCGTTGTTCTGATACGAGTCATCAGTGTCAGTGAGTCTGGTGTCGACAGATGTGATGAGGAAACATGTTTCTACAGTTTAAACAAACAAACTCCAGCAGCAGTTTTATAACTCAAAGACTTTTGACCCACGTTAACTTGGACTAAGTTAAAGTAAGCAAAGGAAGTTATTATATTTAAATGATTATTGTTTATGGCTAAAACAATTTATTTCTTAGTGCTTTCTTATGTGATTCCCCAGGAGTCACATCCTGATCCTCTCTCGATGTCTCGGGTCCTTCTGAGGGCCCGGCCCCGGGTTCAGGAGCCACTGGTCTAATGCACTGGTTTTATAGACTCCTCACCCAACAGTAGTTAATTCTCTTAGTTCTGCTCAGTTTCTGGATGATTTGTGTTGTTGATCCCGTTGAAACTTCAGAAAACACTAAATACAACAATTCTGTCTTTTATCAGTTTATTTTTATGACTCTGGAAAAGTGGGGAAAACGTGAAATTCACCAAAACAACTGTATCTCTTTAATCCACAGATTCAGACACTTTGATTAATAATACAAATAATTTCATCAAGATCAGTGAGCTGTTCTCTGAGAAATCACAGAAAGTGTTTCAATCTCTCATTGATGTTTGGATGAATTCTTTCCCGACTCCTTTTAATTTTATCCGTTCACTTGTTTTTTCATAATTCTGCTAATTAACAGTAAAACAGATACTGAGGCTGCGTTCACTAACATCTCCGTCTGGACCAGCGTTTGAGCTGCACGACAGAAACAAGTCTCACCTGAAAACATACATGACCTTTAACATTGTTCATACGTGTGCTGGTGTAAAGAGGAAGCTATGAATGAAGACGTGAGGACTCAGCCTGACACACTCTGGAACTGGAACTCACGACTCCTCCAGTAAACACCTCCTGCTTCTTTGTCAACATCTGGAATCTTCATGTGTTTGGACGGTGAAGCTGCGTCGTCCATTCTGAAACCCATGATCTCAGGAAGCAGCCGATCAGTGAGCGAGCTCCTCATTGACGCTGCAGTTCTCAGAATCATTCAGACATGTTGTGTCTCCTCTCGGCACCTGAACTGAGTCACAGCTCATGTTTATTCATCAGATGTTTATCTTCTACTCCAGTCAGAGATTCAGGCTGAACGTTAGCGAGCAGGTTCTGCTGATTAATCTTATTTCTGTCTCATTTCGATGATTCATTTAAAGTCTGAAGAGGAGGAACCGAGCTCGAGGTGTAAAAAGCATTTTGAACCAGGCTGCATCACTTCAGAGTATTTTGGGAAAATGTAGGTGTTTGGAATTTTGCATTTAGACGCTCACAGCGGTGAAATATCTCTCAGGTAAACATGTAAAGCCTTTATGTACTTTTACCTCGTGTACACAATCCCCAGATATAGAGCCATCGATAGTGATGAAGCTCATTTCCTGCCTGCAGGCTGCAGATGTGTCTGCTGCTCAGCTGATAACACTGATCATCCAGCTCCAGTCCAAACGCCTTTAACAAACCAGCCCAGTGTGAAACCAGCAGCTCCCAGCAGCTCCTCCCTTTAGCTCCCAGTTTACTGGACTTCCTCTCAGAACGGGTCCTGTGGAGGTTGAGTCAGTGTGAATGATGTTCTGACACTTTGTCACTGTAGTTTTGGTCTTCGTGTTTGATACCTGGAAACAGAGAAACATTATTTAAATGTGTTCAATGTGTTAAATTCATTAAAAGTTTCCCTCCATCGATCACCTGATGCTCAGAAGTGACGAGTGTCTGTGATGCATTTAAAAACATCAATACAACAATATTTCAATATAACAGGGTTTAGTTTTATGACCAAACTGCAGCATTAAATAAACAATAGAAAATCAGGATTCACATCCTCACACACACCTGCAGAACTAAACAGGTCGATATGTAAATCTAAAATGAATGAACAAAGGAACAGAAATCCTCTTGTGTGTAACTCACATCCTCCCGGGTGGAAGAAATTGAACATGTGAACAAATTATCAAAACAAAAACACACAATAACATCCTCGAGAAGCAGTAGAGAGATGAACAACATGAAAACCTGTCCACACGTGTTTCAGAGGTCAGGTCGAGTCTGTTAACTGAGTCGAGAGGAGAACCATCCACATGGAGCAGCCTCAGCCTCAGGATGTATCCTCTTAGAAGGAAGCCCTCTGTCCCTGTGCACATGAATCTCCAGGTGTGTTTACGATGGAGCCTGTGATTCACGAGCGGCTGCAGGAACTCGCCGAGCAGCCGATCAATGGCCGTATTTCTCTTTGACGCTGCAGTTCTCAGAACCGTTCAGACTTTCTGTGGCTCGCTGGCGACTCCTGCCGCTCTGCCCTCTGCACCTGAGCTGCTCAACCATCTGTGTGTGGCTCTGATTCCACCTCAAACCCTCAGTGCTTGTCCTTCCTGTTTATTTAATGATTCATTTGAGGCCGAGCACAAACAGAAATTAACCTGAAATGTAAAAAGTGTTGTGAAAGCCGCTGCCCCACTTAAAGAGCTTGTGTGACTGCAGACTCTGATGTGTTGTGTTACAGGGGGGTGTTGTGTGTTCTCTGTGTCTGAGGCCTGGCGGCTGCTCAGTGCGTTCAGATCTGCTGCCTTCACGGCTCTTCATTTGCTAAATAGGTCAGAGGCAGAGCGATGTTCTCTCCTTCCTCCGCCGCCTCGCCGCTCTCTCTAATTGTGTGTCTGCTCGTCTGCTTTATGGGAGCGGGTTGAGTCTTATATAAATAACATCCACCACTCGGGTAAACATCTCATTTCCATCTGTCCCTGCGCCGGGCCGATGCTTTTAGTTATAGTAATATCTGAGACACTCCTCCCTCCCTCCCTCGTTCCTGTCCTCCTCTCCTCCTCTCCTCTCCTCCTCTCCTCCTCTCCCCATCCATCCATCTAATCCATCTCTCCAGCATCCTGCAGCCGCACAACTCTGTGTTTGTCCTGAATAATTGATTGGCTGCTGCTCTGGCGGCCTGACATGCCACATTCCTGCAGTCACAAATCAGTAGTGTCTTAGGAGGAGGAGGAGGAGGAGGAGGAGGAGGAGGAGGAGAGCAGCGAGGCCTGTGGGCAGAGGGAAACTAACTCATCTGCTGCCTCCATCAGGCCTGACACTCTGGAACGCCCTGCTCTGTTTTACTGCAGAGCGGCTCTACTTGAGCCGGATTGATCAGGAAACTGGTCGATGTAAATAAACTCAGATATAAATCACGAGTCGGTGAAGGAGCAGAGACATGTTTAACGTCAGGGTCGGACTAAAGGTTCCTGGATCTGTAGCAGTGAGAAGTGACACTTCAGGAACCAGTCACACTAGTGGTTTAGTAGTTTTCACCACGTGCATGTTGAGGAGGAAATAAATGAAATACACATTTGACTCCAGCGTTAGCAGATGTATCCAGTTTTTCTAAACAGCTAATAAAGGTGAAGGTGGAAAACCTCACTGTTCATCTTGCTGGATACAAAGACAAGACCTCAGCTGCTCCATCGCCTGGAAGCTCCACCACTTCACCACCCCGTGCTGACACAGTGCAGCAGGAAGCCGGATCCCATCCTGTGGGTTCATGGTTCTGGTTCTGGGCACATTCACTCTCGTGGGTCGGTCGCTCATTAAACCTGTTTCCTGCTGCAGCTGCTCTGATCAACGTCTTCACCTCCTCCTTCAGAGTTTTATGAAGTTAGAAGAGTTTGAAATAACTCAATGGTTCCTTTGTTCTTTCTTCCTCTGCAGCCTCTCCTCTTCCTCAGGCTGATTCAATCAGGTGTGGTGGCTAATCGCTCTAACAGGGCTCAGGGCTCTAATCAATGTGTAACACTGTCTGACACCAGGTGGCTGCGAACGCTCCAACCCGACGCCCCCCCCCCCCCCCCGTGGAGAGCGGCTCCGTGCAGCATTAATAATGACACAGAGCTGATGAATCTCTGATGTGTCGAACTCTGACTACCTACAGAGCGGCTGAGGTAATCAGAGTTCACTCCTCAGTCTTTGATCAGAAGAGTTTGGTCGAGTGAAGCAGTTTCATAACGTCACCGTGCAGAGACTGAGTTTCAGAGAAGAACTGACGGAGCTGGATCCAAGTCGAGAGTTTGAACTCTTTAAAAAGCCATTTGAAGAAGTGAGGAGGCGACAGAATGTCCTGAAGAAGATAGAAACACGACACATGTACTGAGGCACAAGAATAAAACTGAAAAATAATGAGCTGCGAGGGTTTTTCAAATTTCTAGATCCAACATCATCCAAAATCCTGAAATATGTGATTCACTGTTTTAATTCAGTTTGCAGAAGAATCCTGAGCTTCCTCATTTTCAACCTCAACGACCTCTGTGAGTCTTCAGTGACCTTCTCTCACTCAGGAGGAAGATCTGTGGAAGAAACTGAACGTCTCAAATTAACACTGGTTTTTAATTCATGAACAGAATCAAATAAAACATGTGTAAGAACCAGAGTAGATAAAGTTGGAAGAACACAAACATCTCAGGATGAAGAAGAGGAGACGTGAACTTAGAAGAGGAAGACGTCCACTTGGAAACACGAGGAGATTCCAGATCTTCTGGTGATGAGACTCCGGTGTGGACGAGATGTAAACAACAACACTGATCTGTCCACAGCAGAGTTTATACGTCATGTCCCGCCTCCTGCTGCTCTATAGGCTCCGCCCCTGCTGCTCTACAGGCTCCGCCCCTGCTGCTCTACAGGCTCTGCCCCTGCTGCTCTACAAAATGTCACCAGACACACTCGTATCAAAGCAGCAGACTAGCTGCAGTCCTGAGTGTCTCTGAGTCTCTGAGTCTCTGAGTCTCTGAGTCTCTGAGTGTCCAGCAGCCGATCGATGTGAAGAGACGCTGCTGCACCGGATAATGACCTGGAATACAACGAGAGAGAGAGAGAGAGAGAGAGAGAGAGAGAGAGAGAGAGAGAGAGAGAGAGAGAGAGAGAGAGAGAGAGAGAGAGAGAGAGAGAGAGAGAGAGAGAGAGAGAGAGAGAGAGAGAGAGAGAGAGAGAGAGGGAAAAGGAAACACAGCAGTAATTGTTGGCTTTGCAGAGAGACTGTGTAATGACTACTTTGGAAGTGTGTGTCTTTTGTTCACTCAAGTGTGTGTGTGTGTGTGTGTGTGTGTCTGTGGTGCAAGGAGTTCAGGGGATCGATGAACATAGCCTCAGCTCCTCGGACTGAACGACCTCGTTTGTAGCTCGACCTGTAGCTCTTTGTTTAGTGTGTGTGTGTGTGTGTGTCTGTCTGTGTGTTGTTCTGAAGATGTTTTCTTTATGTCTCAGTGTGAAGATGAAGAAACAAGATTTGGAACATCCCCTCGTCTGTTCATTTTTAAATCTTCAGTTTGATATCACGTCAATCTGATCAGTGAAACATTTAATTAAATAAACAATGTGTTGAGCTTTAATACCAAAAATCAATAATACAATAAAACACTAAAAAGATCTCAAAGTTTCTAATTAATAAACTCTTTGAACAAGTATTGATAAATAAAACTTAACGTATCGAAGTTTAAAAACCTGCAGATGAACACACCCACATTTTAGTTTTATTTTGAGATTTTCGCAAATGTAATATAAGAAAATATCATATTAAATTAAACATAAATCTTTGGTCTATACATACTTTAATCTAATAACATAATTTATCTCAGACATTTTGATATTTTAATACATTTTGGGGAAATTCTTTATTTTCTTAGATAATCAAACAGGAGGAATCCGGAGGAAACTAGAACCGGAGATGTTATGAAAATCAAACTGACGTTAGAATCTGTTTCATTTCCTTCATGAGCCGAACAGACTCGATGCCGTGAGATGAACAAACATCTGTTCTGACTCGTTCTCCTCATCCTGTTGCTTCCAGACGCAGTGAAGCTGGAGGAGACGAGTTGTCGTCGCAGATGTTTGTGTCGTTGTTTTTCTCTGAGTGTGTGTTTGCCTCTTGAATCTGTCCGACATGTGGACGTGTGCAGTTTGTGTTTGAACATCTCTCTTCTGTTTCCATCCTCACATACTTCTCTCTCTCTTGATGCGTCTCCTGACTCCAGTTCTGGCTCCAGATCAGTTTCAACTGGGACTCGTCCCGACAGTGATGTTAAAACAAGATGATTCTGTTTCATCATAAACATGTTTATACACGTAAAATAAAGATGTTCAGACACACACAGACACACACACACACTTCCAGCTGTAAACCCAGCACTGCAGTGAGGGAGGTGCAGTGCGCCCCCCCCCCCCCCCCCCCCGTCCCGGTGCGATGCAGCATCATAACGAGTGTCTCTGCTGACTCAGCGATTTGCTCTGTGCATTAAGAGATGGGGGGGTAATGAAAATGTGTTAAACAAGAGATAAACAAATAAAACGAGGGGAAGAAGAATTAGACGAGAGAAGTGAAGACTCCTCGAGTTTATCTTGTAAAACATTAACGTGAAGAAACCTCGTTAAACAGAGACAGATAATCTATAAACATATCTTTCTATTTATTTGTTTCTACACATCTGAGAAATGATTCACTGCCTCTGACACACACCTCACACGTCTGACCTTTAACTCAATATTTAGATTTATGAAGTATTTCTACTCATTTATTATAAACACGCCCCCCCCCCCCCCTGCATGTGTAAGTGAAACAAATGAAGTATAACCACTTTGTGACGTCTCGCGGTGCAGAATCATTCATCCGGTTCTGCTGATGCACTGAGAGCTGCTCTGATAAAGTGCTCGTCAAATGGACTCTGATGTGTGACCAGGTGCATTGTGGGGGAAACACTGATTGAGGTGGATGTAGTTTTGTATAATTTATGATTCAATTATTGTAATTTGATTAATTATTTACTTGCACATAACCAAAAATCCAATTTGGTTACAAATGAACGTGATTGTTTTATTCCGACAGATGTTAAGATTATAAATTGATAGATTTTATTGTTTTACGTTCTTTTCTGAATGTTCTACTTCGAGGATCCTTTATCATTTGCAAAAATGACTTCAATCGATAAACAGACAGATTTTAATGAGAATTTGAAGAAAGGTGATAATTGATTCGACTGATTTATTGGTTTGTTGATGTTAGAATGTCAGAGTGAAATCACAGAGTATCAGCATCGAACCGGAATATCGATTTATTCTTTCCAAAGTTTTACCACTAATGGGTTTGGAGACGTTTGTTCATCAAATAAGATTCTTAAAAGTTCCTCCAGCTGCTCAACGACTTTGCTGCTCCTCAATTTTTAATTTTAATTTTAATGGAAACAACGTGAATTGAGCTCGTGTAGAGAAATCCATACAAACCCTGCAGTGCATCATGGGAAATACAGGGGTTCGCTACGCTGGAATAAAATGAGGCTGTGATTTAAAAATATTTTACCTCCAAAATAAAAGCTTTCCTTCAGCTCGGTATTTACATCGTGCTCTTATTTTCCTGTCTTCTTGTGTCCTTCCTGTTTGTGCTGCTCTGGAACCAGCTCTGTCTCCTCCCTCCTGCTGAATGCTAATGTCTTTAATCTCTCAAGTGTTATCCTTTGCGGTGGAGGTGAGATTTATTGTCTCTGTTTTGAAAGTCAATTATGGAGGTCCACGCGGTGCCTGTGTTAAATTGACAAATAGGGTGAAGCGGGCCGAGTCGTTCAGCGGGAGGAGAGGGGGGGGGTTCAGATAAACACGGCAAACCGTGATGAATAAAACAGGAGCCGAGGATCCTGGGAGAGCGACGGCGTGGAGGCTGTGATGCTGCGCGGCGCTGCCCCCCCTGGACGCTCTGTTAAACTGCAGCGCGGCGTCCTGGGAGTGCGCCTGCGAGGGAGAGGTCACCGAGCGGGGCGAGCCGGCTGCAGGCTCAGCCAATCGGGACGCAGGGGAGATGTTGTCGATAAAGCTTTTATTTTACTGGCTGCCTAATTGGCCTTGGAATCACTTCTCCTGCAGAGGATTGACTCGCCCGCAGTAAAAGAACAATAGAAACGCACTAAACACAAACAGGCTGCGTTTACTTTACTGTGGAAACTATTCAAAATGAAACATGTAAGGAAACCATGATGTTAGAAGTGTTTATTTTATTTTTATTTTCCTCTTGTGGGTCGTTCCCTCGTCCGTCCTTGAATTAATCAAATTTAAATGAAGCTGTTTTTTCTTTAAAGGTCAAAAAAAATACTTTGAAGATCTTTTCTTCATATTGTCAGAAATGAGATTATGTGTTGTTGGACAATAAGGCTTCAAATTTAAATGTGTAGGGTCTAAAAAACACTTAGATTAACGAGTCGTTAAAACCCCCCCAGGTGACGTCATGAGGTGAGAAGCAGGACTGTGGCGTGCTGCTCTGTGGCGGCGTCACGCGTCACGCTTCCACCGGTCAATCCCCCCCCCACCCCCCCCCACCCCACCCCCCCCCCCCCGATGCGTGTGCAGCGACTCGGCACGGGTTTTATGTTCAGAAGGGGAAAAGAAGCACCGAGGGAAACGTCTCCACCCGGCTGAGGCCTCCTCGCTCCCTCTCGCACGCCACCGCCGTCCCTCCGGTTTATGGCCCCCTATAAAACCTCCCGTCTCTTTACGGCCCTGCTCCCCTGCTCGCTGGTTTTACAGCCTCTGAAGTCTCCTGATAGACTCGGCTACAAGTCGTCTGACCGCTCTCCTCCAGCAGCCGCTGCAGAGGCTCGTGTTTTAATCTGGGCGGCGTTAATGCGTTCCGGGGTTTTAATGCACTGCGTCTGTGCAGCTGGGATTAACGAGCACTTTTATAAAGGCTGTTACTACACATTTTAACACGTAATGTCTTCATAAAACTCAACCTGCAGATGAGAGCAGCTCTTGTTTATTTCCTTTCCATTTAATCTTCATTGTGTTTTCAACCTTTCAGAAACACTGGAATGAACCAGAGAACTTTAATTACCTGCAAGTGGAAAG
>NC_070634.1:27185061-27235061 GCF_947347685.1 Pleuronectes platessa
GTGCGGAGCTGTGTCGGTCAGTGGACTCGTGAGCAGATGGAAAAGATGGAACCTGATCAAACCAGTATCATGAACCAGTGAATAGCAGTCTCCATTATGGGATGTTTATTAATGTCACGAGAGCTTCTCCAGTTAAACTGCTCGATGTCTCTTCTGCCTTCAGCTGGCGTCTCCTTTGGCGTCCCACAGGTCAAAGGTCAACTTCTTAATGTGTTCAACAACTCTCAAGATATAAAGAGGAATTCTGATTTGATCAGCACCAGTATGATAAGACTGAACCAGGATGGAGGTCCAGCAGGTTTTGTGGGACAGGATAAAGTCTGGAGGACAACCAGTCGTCCATAAATCAGGAGTTACCAATAGATTCATAAATGAACTGTCTCACCATGGTGGACAGTGGGAGGAGTCTCGTCCCGGTTTGACTTCTGCTTCCTCGTTTCCTCGTTGTCAGTGTTTCATGATCGTGGGAATTGTGTGTTAATGTGTATTTCAGGCTCACATCACAGAAACAAAAGGAGCACAGGGAGATGTTTGGTGTGTTTGAAGTGTGTTTTTGTGTTACATCTCTTACACAATCCTCTTTTTGTCTCAGTGGGGTGTCTGAAGAAAGCCTCACACAACCCTCTCAGTGCTCTGTGATCAGGGGAGTGATGTGGGAAGTTGTACCGACACACTCACACACAGTCACACACACACACACACACAGATCGGCCTCTTATTGAAGTGCCCGTGGTCACATTGTGTAGTTTGGAGGATCCACAGGATTACCTGCTCTGAGGAGCCGGTGAGAACCGAGCGACTTCAGAGAGGGAAACTCTGGAGGAGTCCAGCTCTCAGGGAGCAGACAGTATTTATGAATGATGAAACGATGATGCACTCGCTCGGGCATCAAACTTGTGACTTTTGCGTTATCTGCGTTGTGTCCTTTTGTTTCACGTGATCATTGAAATGTGTTTTCAAACTCCATCTTCACCTGAGCAGCTGTTGAACTTCAGAGTTACTCATGTGAGGATGAAGCCTCAAAGTGTAAAGGTATGTGTGTGTTGTGTGTGTGTGTGTGTGTGTGTGTGTGTGTTGTGTGTGTGTGTGTGTGTGTGTGTTGCTGTTTCAGTGACAGGCCGGGTGACAACATGTTGTTCGATGAATGCAGGCAGAGAAAAAGAGAGCGAGAAGGGGGGGGGGGGGTGGAGAGAGAGGTAGACTAAAACAGGGAGGTCAGGTTCATGTGTGAGCATTTTTCTCACCCATTACCCCCCCCCCTGCCCCCCCTCCAGACAGCATAAGTGAAGGTCAAAGGTTACCACAGTGCCTGTTTGGCGGTATGTTAACCCCTGTGTGTGTGCGTGTGTGTGTGTGTGTGTGTGTGTTTGTGTGTTGACCTCTCAGGAGAGCTGCTCTCTAAACCTTCTCCAAATGGAGTCTGAATATACGACCGGCTCTACTCCCACCTGAGTGCTCCAGCTCAGCATCTCTGCACAATGTGACTGTGTGTGTCTGTGTGTGTGACTGTGTGTGTGTGTGTGTGTGTGTGTGTTGGGCCTGTGCAATTAATCATATTAAAAACGTGAACTCTTTCCTACCTCCACCTCTGATCTCATTTCTTAATGACAGCGATTCTGTTGTGTTTCAAACTGGGACGTCAGAGCCACTTCCAGTCTCCACAGATCCCAGCAGCAGGAAGGGAAATAAACCAGTGAGAGGACGAGCGACGAATCACAGCGTGAGAGAAAAGTGTGTAACCACAAAGAAAAACTAACAGTACGACTATATACGCAACTGAATACCTGAAGGCTCCTCCATGTTATCTGTTGTTGTTGGTCCTCGTTTCATCCAGATGTGTGCAGCTGGTGTGTGCACAGTGAGTTTGAGATCCTGATCTTCAGAGTGGGGGGGGTGGGGGGGTTGTGTTGAGACCTGGTTCTGGGTCAGGATCCGGTTCTGGTTCGAGTTAGGGACTCAGACGTGCTTCATGTCATGGAGAGTCCTCACTAGGAGAGAAGAAGACACACGTGTTGTGAAAATCACTCGAAGCTTCGGCCTCGAGGGAGCCGAGGAATCGAACGCACGCCAGGAACCAGAGCGAGGACTGTGAACACACCCCCCCCCCCCTCCCTTTGTTATGAGCTGTTTTCCTTCCCAGGCACGCAAACCATGCCCGCAGCTTGGCAAGAGTACATATACACAGACACACACACACACACACACAGACACACACACACTTCTCTCTCTGTGTATTTGGCTGCTGACGGAGCTGAGATGTTAAAGTCTGTTCGACAGCAAGCTTCATCTTTGTTCACATCGTTATTGTCCTCTGCTCAGATCTGTCGTTATTCTCTCACCTGATTGATGACTCTGCTTTTTCACCAGCTTGTGTCTTTTGTTTGTGATTTGAGACGTGAGATCACAGCTCACCTGATTTTCTGCTTTTTAGAATTTTTCAATCTTTAACTTGTGATATTTTACAGATATGCATTGTTATGGAAATAAGGGCCGAACCACTCGAACTATGTGTGCTGCGTCGGTTTCCAGAGAATCAGGTTTTGGTTTTGGTTTTTGCAGAGGAACATTTAAATGTTGTTTCCCCATTTTTCCGTCTTTATGCTAAGATATGATAAATCCCTGCAGATCTGGACGTTAGATTAATGTTCCAGTTCCTTACATTTCAAATTAGTGTATTTTCCACAGTTCTGTTCAACAATGATGAAGAAATCAGACGTCTGGAGTCGCTCAGCCTGTAATGGGTGACTCCCCTCGACCTGACACACACACACACACACACACACACACACACACACACACACACACACACACACACACACAAACACACACACACAGGTTGCCAATGTCAGAGCTCATAGGAGCCAGTGTGTGAGGTCAAGTTTGTATGTGTGAGATTTGTATGAGTGTGTATGCATGAGAATCAGAAACATAAATATTATGTGTGTGGCTTTACAGTACATACTGTGTGTGTGTGTGTGTGTCTGTGTGTGTGTGTGTGTGTAGGGTTCACAGTTAAGTCATGTCCTGACTGTATCCCATTGGGAGGAAAGTGCCAGCTTAACATCCAGTGTAATCCTGCTGTACAGGGTCAACAGCAGGGCGCACACACACACACACACACACAGACACACACACCAGAGCATGTGTACACTTGTGTAGAGCATCATGATTGTATAATGCGGATGAGGTCAAGTCAGTGCTCAGCTGTTAGTGTATTTATGAATCTGTCCTGATTCTGGGTCTCTGTCCAGTATGTGTTGCCTCAGCTGCATTGAAATATGTATCAGCCAATAACACACACAGACACACACACACACACTCACACACACACACAAACACACATACACACGCATACTCCCTTGTTTAATTTCGTCATGTTTGGAATGAAATGTTTCTGATGACGATGACAAAGAGAAAATCAAACTTTATATTTTCTATCAACATATTGTTTTGAATCCCAAGTGGCTCGACCACAGAGTCTGGACGTCCTGATTCACAGGCTCCTCTGAAGAAACACCTCAGTGGAGCTCAGTGAAGATCAGTGGAGGGACAAAGACACGTTCAAGGTCACAGCTGTGTAAACATCTGGTAAATCCAGGAGTTCTTGTTCAGCTGATCTCTGCTGTTTGGACAATATCTCGTTTTAAAAATAACAAATGGAAAATTGACTGAAGAGAAATAAAAACTCACCGTGTTAGTGTTGTTCTCACTGATTCTAAAAAGATCTCGGGTGAGCAAGTTCTATGTTTTGTGGATTATTGATTTCAGAGCTCCGAGCGAATCTCGTGTCTCCGTCCATCTCTCTCCTTCTGTCTCTCGCCCTCCACATCGTGGGGTCAGAGGTCAACGTGCAGCAAGAGACGGAGCTAATGGCCTTTGAAATGACTTTGTTAGCTGGATACAGGGGGACATGTGGTCCGGTCAGTCCCAACAAGAGGTCAGGGGGCGAGGGTCACCACACTCACACAGGACCACACACACACACACACACACACACAAACACACACACACACACACACACACACACACACACACACACACACACACACACACACACACGGAGTCAGGGCCACTGCTGTCAATCTGAAGGGCTCATGAAACCACAGAGGCTCAGATATGAAACACTTCCTCCTGATGATGTTCCTCATTCAACCTGGAGGAGGCCAGGTTTATGATGTATACTGCAGCCAGCCACTAGGGGCAGAGCGAGATGTTTTGGTTTCACTTCTCTGTCGTGTCGTCCATCTTGATTTACAGTTGAAGGTCGGAACATTAGCACGTTGAAGCTAATTAGCCGACAGCAGCATTTAGGATCAAGATAAATTAAATGTAATCAGGAAAGTGTATTTGCTAGTATTTTGAAATATTCTTCTGCGTAGTACACAGAGTGCCACACGCTGTAGAAAGACATTAAGATGATTTAAAAACACACATTGTGTTGAATGTGATGTTCTCGTCTCTGAAGCTTTGAGTCCCTTCCTTCCGGTCGGGATGTTTCCGACCCGCCTCGGGGTTCGAACCACCGGTGTTCTCCTCCCACAAAGCAGCGTCGCTCCGCCTCTCCCCTCCGCTCAGTCTCTATTAGAGGATCATCTACTCAGCTTCCAGCACACTGCTCTCTGCTCCACTAGTTTTATGATGCATTGTGGGAAGAAGCTCTCCCCTGGTTAATGTCCAGGTTCTGCTGTAATGTGCTCATGTAAAGCTTGAATTAGCACCAAACGGCCCCTGGCTCCCATGTTTATCCCTTCATCTGTAATTTAAAGGATCATAAGGTCACAGAAGCTGCACTTCCTGCCAAATACTGCCCCTCTCCCCTCTCCCCCCCCCCCCCTTCCATCACCGCCTCTCCTCTCTCTTCTTCTGCTTTCTGAACCTCAGAGCTGTAAAATCATCTTTCAACGACGGCAGCTCCCCCCCCCCCCCGAGATGAATTCATCGAGCAAAACCAGAACATGTGAGTGAACGGGAAGAATCAGACATTCAAAAACGATGTTCTTCATACTGAAGTTTATCAATAAAATGATACCAATTTATATTAAACATATTTGATACTATCTATTAGCAAATATTTTCTTCATTTGCTTTTTGTATCCCTCCTGAAACTCATATTTGTATGTTTTGTTGTTGCACCTCCTCTCACACAGTTGTTGTGCCGGCAGCACAGGAGGAAGTCGAGTGACGCAGTGTGAAGCACGAGGTGCTGGAAGGTTTGATGGAGCACGGTGCTGCTGCTGAGCTCCTGAGTGGAGGCTGGTAGCTTCCTGTGGATGGAGGTCAGGTGGCTCCTTCCTCTTTTGATTGTTAACGTGGAATAAGGCTCCTTTAGAAAGACGATTTCATACTTTCCTTCCCGAGCCCTTGTTGACCACGTGGCCTGAGTCCTCTGTGTCTCAATTCAGGGGCTGCGTCCTTCAGAAGCTGAGTTTGAACATCGCTGCAGGAACTTGGAGAATCCTTCTACTTGCAAAACTTTAAGTTCCTCATCAGACAAAGTGGAATCAGAGTTCACGTCAAATGTTCAGTTCCAGACCAACATTTCTACCAGAGTCTGGGGACTGAGGTTGAAATACAGTACTCTTATCACCCCCCCCACACACACACACACACACACACACACACACACACACCTGGCTGCTCAGAAGTCGATGCACTTTGCTGCCGAGAATCTGTTATCGTCAGAGAATAGTAATCATATGGAAATGCTGCTAAAACTTCCAAGTTGCAGTGAGCAGTAATTATTTCACTGGCGGCTTTGAGAAATAATTTTGTTCTTCCGTGCAGATCATCAATAATGCATTGAACTCATGACCCAAAGTTATAATGATGCCTATAACTATGTGATAAAGTGAAACTGAAACATCTGATTCTCCCATGTATCAATTAAAACCTTGTTTTGGCTTCAGCTCTGCAGGACAGTGTCTGAACACACACACACAAACACACACACACAAACACACACACATATCAGCCGATGAAGCCCTGAGTGTGTGTGATGGACTGCCCGGCTCCCCGGTGAGCAGATGTGTAGTTGCCACCAGCTGTGTGAGATATTTGCGGCGCTGAAGGGCAAATGTGATGTAAAGAGTACGAGGCAGAGACGGATGGCTGAGCTGAGACCAGCCGTGAATACCAATGTGCTGCATCCTGTCTGTGTCTCTGTCTGCCACCACCTCTCTCTCTCTCCAGTGCCTCTCCAGCTCCGTCTCTTTGTTCCTCTCTCATGAGCTGATGGAGCTCGAGGCGGCGCAGCAGCAGTCCTCCCAAATGTCTGTGTTACCACAGCTCCAGAGAGGAGGAGGACTCAAACACTGCTTCACCAAGTTACACTCAAAACATGAGGCTTGTATAACACCAGGCTCCCAGTGGAGGTGGAATCATGTCAGGATGAGTTCTCCCAGGGTGAGACAAGAAAACCACCTGCCTCTGTTGTCCTGACCAGTCACTGCTACTGGTCCTCCTCTTGGAGAAGGGACACAGCAACTGGTGTCGCTGGTGAGATGTTTGATACACAACTGAAGACACTAACATCCACTAACATGAAGTAGTAGAACGCAGAAGGGATATTCTCCATCTTGTCCTTTGTTCTAAACATCTACTTGTTATTGAAAGACCTTCAAACGTACCATAGATATTCTCCATCTACTCCACTAAAGAAATCACTTCTTCTCTGAAACAGTAAGACAGCGAGGAAATATAAAACTGCAGTTTATCTAATGGAAGCTTATATACTTTAAAGTCGTTGTGTTGGATCGGTACATACGTGTGTGTACTCGTCGATGCCCGATCCGTCTCTTCTGATGTTGGAACATCTTCACTGGTTGAATCATCTGGACAGAAATGGTGCTGTAGCCTTTTGGAAACATACAGTATTCTGGGTTCCTGGGATCAGTTTGCATCTGTTTCTCTCTCCACATCTGTTGCTCTCTGTTTCAGCCTCTTGACATCTCACCCCCCCCCCCCTCCACTGGGGATAAGTTGTTTTTCAGGAGCAATTATTCTGCTTTTTAAATCAGACCCACTGTTTTCTCCTCCTGACTCAGCCCGATGTGAATCGCTAATGAGTCGGTTTTCTTTACCTCTGGGCAGCTCTGGGAACAGCTGGCCACAGAAGGCTGATCTGTATGCACGGAGCACTTCATCCTGCCTCGGACTCCGTGGAGTTTTACTCTTAAATTGGTCGGTTTGGAGCAGCGCTCGGCCTTGGAAGGTTTTTGTGGATTCTGCCTCGGGGGCTTCATGACTCTGGATGATGTGAATCAGGCTCGGTTTGCTACAACCAAGGTGACGAATTGTTTACGCTAAGTTCAGGAGTAAGTTGGAGCTTTTTAAGGATAAGTAAGTGTTTGTAAAGTACTTTGTTCACATCGTTGTGCATCGATTCTCCTGTTTATCTCCCTCACAACCTCCGAGATTATCAGCCTCACAAATAATAAGTTTACAAACATGTATTTCTTGGCTTTTTGGACACAGAACATTCTGAAACACTTTCCTGACTTCAGCTGACACGTCAGAATCACTGCCCCCCCTCCACTTCAACACAATCGTCTAATTGGTGTCATCGCTCGTTTGTCCACCTGATGAATTTATGTACAACATTTCCTCTTGTTTCATTTTCCATCACCGACTGAGAAAGACTGAACCGGACAGAAAACCTCACTGGTTCACGAGAAGCAGTTTCCACAGGTGTACCTCAAGGATCTGTCCTCGGTCCCCTTCTCTTCTTAATAGACACCACCTGATTATCTACCGCTACGCTGATGATACCAAGTGATTTGTGTTGGAGTGTCTGAACTTCCACAGTCTCACAATCTTATTCCTCTTTTTTTCTTTGTACTGGTATGTTGTTTTATTATCATGAATAGAAATACCCTCATGCTAAATGCGTATTAATCAACTGCTTGAAGTAGTCCATGCACAATGCACTGTTTAATTCTATTCAAGTATTGTTTGTTAAAATCTTTCGTATACATGAAGCTGTACTTTCTGTTTATGTGATACAATAACACCGACCGTGTCCTTGAACAATTCTATTACCTCCTCAGATTCTCCAGTCGACTGAATGACTTTGGTTTTCCTCCCGTCTCTGCTCCAGCTTCCTGACTTTGCACCTGACCTGCTGTGTTTTATGTGTTTTACGGGCTCCACGAGTTATGGCAACAGACTTTAACAGCTAATCTGTAGCGAGCTGCCGCGCTAGCCTGCAGTGCTCTGCCTGCTCAACCACACGGAAAGTTATAGAGCCCCATTACGATGCTCTATCAAGCCCCTCATATCGCCTGAAGGTCAAGGGCACTTTATATGAAAGATGTGAAATCTGCCTGATATTATAAGGACGAGCGAGGGAGAGGGAGAGGGAGAGGGAGAGCGAGGAGCTGTTTCCTCCTCGGCCTCCGACTCACAGACGATCTCACCTTCTCTTTCACGCTGGGAGGTTTATGGGCGGCCGGGGAGCTGTAATTGTCAGTTGACAGAGATTTGAGGCAGCAGAATCACAGGTGATGTTAATCTGCTGGATCTCGTGCCACATGTGTGCCGTGCATGTACACACACACACACACACACACACTCACACACACACACAAATGCACATGCCCCCACGTGCACACAAAACCAGGCTGCGTGTTCCCATATGTTTGTGTTGCCTTTGAGGGATTCAGGAGTAATGAGTTTTGTATCCTCAAAAGAATAATAAAGAAATCCTTCTCCTTCTCTTTGTCTCTGCTTCACACAAAGAGACATATTTATTATATTTCTTCAGGCTGTGGGGAGTTTTATATTCTCTGTTAACATTTGAAAGCAGAGCATGGTGCATATATAACTGGTTCCTCGCTGGAGAAGCGTGTTCACGACACCACTGGGTCACATTTTGTTAAATAATATAAGTGTAATTTACAGCATTGGCTCCATCAGGCCGCTCAGCCTCTTATATAAGTGACCTTGGAAAGGTGCAGTGTGTTGGTTCACTTCCTTCCCTCTTTGGTGATGTAATTCAGCTTGTTTTCATGACTTATGAGCTGCAACTCTCATAGTTTTATGAGTTATTATAATGTTCTGCACATGAAGCTGACGTCTGAGATCTGGAAACATGGTGACGTCACTAGAAAGAAGTCAAACCAATCAACAACCTCCAGAAGGACGAGGCACTGAGCTGTCACAGGCCAAATGAATCGGCCTGCTGGTTTTAACACGCTCACAGTTAATGAGTCTTTAGAAATATGACGACACGGACATTTAATAATCCAGAATCAGCAGCGTGGAAACATGTCGCTCCTCCTTTCAAAGTCCGGCCGACACGAAGAGGAACACATGGCAACGTTTGATGTGAAGGAAATTTAACATTATGTTTTAATTGAACTGGTTTAATGTCTCTGAGCAAGTGGACGTGACGTTTGGTGTAAAACCAGAACAGACTTAAGAAAAGGTGCAAAAGGCAAAATGGTCAATAGAGACGTAGAGAAACACTGAGACACGATGAGATGATGCGTTTAAAGCATCGTTAACAAGAGTCTCACGCAGTAAGAGACACAGTGTGAGACACAGTGTGAGACACGGGGATGTGATACCAGTGAGTGTACTGGTATCTCCGTCCTCCCTCACAGCTGCAGCCACAGACATCATTCTTCAGCACGTGTACGTCCATGTGTCCCTGTGTCCCTGTGTCCCTCTGTCCCTGTGTCCATGTGTCCCTCTGTCCATGTGTCCCTCTATCCATGTGTCCCTCTGTCCCTGTTTCCATGTGTCCCTCTGTCCCTGTGTCCCTCTATCCATGTGTCCCTCTGTCCCTGTGTCCCTCTGTCCCTGTGTCCCTCTGTCCATGTGTCCCTCTGTCCCTGTGTCCATGTGTCCCTCTGTCCATGTGTCCCTCTATCCATGTGTCCCTCTGTCCCTGTTTCCATGTGTCCCTCTGTCCCTGTGTCCCTCTATCCATGTGTCCCTCTGTCCCTGTGTCCCTCTGTCCCTGTATCCCTCTGTCCATGTGTCCCTCTGTCCATGTGTCCCTCTGTCCGTATGTCTCTTAACCTTCTCATCCATCCTCGTCATCACAAAATCCCTGAATCTCTTTAGGAAGATTCGTTAAGTTTAGAACAAACCTTTACTGAGACTAATTTAACAATTCCATTAGTTTATTAGCAGATCACAGCTCACACCGTCTGGAGGCACCTCACATGTTGAGGTGGAAACAAGCAGTTTATTGTATTTATTTCTATTTATTCTTAAGTTCTGATCTGCAGGATGATCGGAGTCAATTTTATTTATATAGCACATTTGAAACAACTTGGTTGATTCAAGTGCTTTACAGGTGTAATGGTACAACCAAAGGAAATACATCAGCAAGTTATACAAATAAAATACAATTATTAATGTAACATGATAAGAGATGTGAGAATGTGGGAAGCCAGCGACCTGCAGAGTCTCACCTGTGTGTTCAGCCTGGTCAGTGTTTTTATCTCTGACCTCATCTCTGGCGAGGACTCAAACCCCCCCGCTAACGGCAGATGTCCTTCTCCTCTTTCTCCTTCTCTCCCTCTATCTTCTCCTCCTCTTTTCTTTCCATACGTTCCTGCTTTCCTGCTGTTTTGTCATCTCCCTCTTCACCCTCCTCTCGCTGACTTCAACCTCTCCCTCCATCCCTCCTTCTCTGGCTTTTGTCCCTGTCTCATTTGGTCCAATTCTATTCCATCATCACAGAACGGATCCTAAAATGACTCATAGAAATGTTTTCTCATTCATCACCTTTATGCACCGAATATTTAAGTCTTTAATTCCTGGCTGAGTTGAGGCAACGAAAGACATAAAGACTTTCACAATAGAAGAAGAACACGCACACCAGATGGAACACTGCCTCTTATTTGGACCTTAAACATTAACATGACTGTCTGAAGCCGATAAGATGAAGAGTTCTGCAGATACGTGAGCCACAGACAGACGTCGGTCCTGCTCACGTTAGATCTTCTGTGTCTGTCGACTCAAGCAGCTGAAACTGTGATTATCTAAACTGGTCTTTGTGTTCTGCACGTTTCCCTGTGTGAACTTTACTGATCTCATAAAGACAGAAAGATAAACAGCGTCTCTATAAAGAACCTGAAGCAGCTCTGGCCTCAGTTTTCATTTCAAACATCTGAATCAGGAGTTTGTTTAATGGGAGCATCAGCAGCTCAGGCACATGGAGCTTTCACATGTTAATGCTGAATGTTGTTTTCTACTCAGTGAACTCAGAATCTTCATGAATCTGTGATAAAGTGTAGTTTTCAGTTCAGGTGCTGCAGACGTCAGCCTGTCCTCGCTGTCCTCCCACATGTGACGGGGACGTGTCCTCGCCCGGCCCTCAGTCAACGACCTCTTTGTGCTGAGACGTCCTATCAGGCGGCCGAGCGGCTGATCTGTCCCGAGCGCTGCGCTGCGTTCAAGGACCTCTGATTAAATTAGCTTCCAATGAGCTCAGTGTGCACATTTAATTCCCGACTTTCTGACTAATCTCATTAGCTTCATTCTGACTCCAGCCGCTCGCTCAACCTAAAGGGATTCCCCTTGATGTCCACGCACACACAGACACACACACACGCACACACACACACACACACACACACACACACACACACACATTAATCGACGAGCAGTGGCCTAATCAATCTTTCACTCAATCAGTCAGCGAGTGGGAGATGTTCCCTGTGAGTGTCCCTGCAGACGTCCTGCTCCTCCACTGGACTCGGGCTGTGACCCTGAGGCTGCTTCCCTCTGGTGTCACTTCAGGCTGTGGAGCTCAGCTGACTCTGAAACCGGAGAACACACGTCCCAGTGGGATTATTCCAGAAGAAGCTTCTCTCTGCACAGAGGCACGTTATGGCTGAAGATTCATTTCACAGACCAGAGGCTTGAAACCGAATGCAAAACTTACTCAGTGTCAGTGTTTTTGAAATTCTGTCTTCTTACATCATCAAAAATGTTTAATATCAGCGATGTGGCGTCTGGGTGAAGGAGGAAGAAGATGAACTGGTTGATGTTTGGACTGAATCGTCTGTGATGTGAAACCAGTGCTCAGGGTTTAATGGTCCCATTGTGCCACAGCCTGACTGAACCACAGTAAATAAAGATGGACGACGATGGTCAGAAACCCTGCCTCCTCCATGTTAGCAGACGGGACATTGACCAAACTACACAAAGTCATTTGAAACCTGAGGGTTTTCTGAAGAGCTGAGAGAATCTCTAACGGTTTTCATTTCTCAACTTTAACTGTTAACTTACATATTGATTTTCATGAGAGACGATTTGAAATCTAAGTAAAACAGTTTAATAACATTTTGAAGAGCGTAAATGAGCGATCCAGTATTTCATCAGATCCAGATCCAGAATATCTGAGTTCAGTTCCAGAGTTTCAATAGAACGAGTTTGTGAATGTGAGATTCAAGTGATTTATTAAATCAGAGTTTTAAACAATCATCGAAATCTGTCAGGACTTGAATCCAGTTCATGAAACTGTGTCTTTCCTGCCCAGTTAGATATTTGGCTGCTGCTCTTGTGTCACGTCCGCTGTGCCTCACGTCCGATTCTAAAAGCCTTTGTCTGAATCCGTGAGGGCGTGGCCGTGTCCCAGCTCAGCCCCTGATTGGCTGAAGGAGTTCCAGTCGTACCGTGTCCCAGCGGGATGCTCACCAGAGGTCGGGGGAGCGAGGGCGGCTCAGACAGCGGAGAAGTTGGCAGCTTCTGGACGCCGGTGAAAGTTTGCAGGTGTTGACACTTTCAGCCAGGCAGCGTCTTCTGGACATCGATAAACCGAAAGGTCACGGCCTCGGCCCGGGTTGGTATTTTCTTCTTCGCTGGTTTCAGACGAGCGGTTTCCTTCGGCTGCCAGCAGAGATTCACTGGATCACAGTTTAGTTTCAGTCTGCAGACGACCTCCCTGGTTTCACATGAGGAGGAGCTGACAGCCCACGTTCTGTGTTTATTTATTATTCAGGCCGAGCAGGGAAGGAATCAAAAGAGAAGCGTTGAAATGAGGCACGAGTCCGTTTTCACCCCCGGACACGAGCTCCGGGTCGAGAGTGTTGTTGTGTTGCTTCGCTGCTGCTGCTGCTTTGTGCGTTGTAGACTCCTTAAGTGTCAATACTTCCTATTGAACTGCACCGGAGTCAAAAGTTGAAGAACTTTTCCATCGATGGAGGCTGAGGATCGACGGAGCCTCCGAGGTGCCCGGCTTCCATCTCTCACATCCACAGCCAGGCTCTTTAATAAGTGATGAGGCGACTGTGGCCTCCTCATAGAGATGGTGTTCACACAGAGGCTCTGACATGCAGCACACTGTGATGGAGGACGAGCAGCCGCAGAGACACCAGCTGACCGGAGACCAACGAGCAGAGACCTTCTCATCACTCCGATTCTTCTTCTCTGCATCTTTTCTTTCCTCTTGTTTCACACTTCAGTAGCTTAACCACACATTTGATGTGCGTCCTCACAGAAGACACAACTTCTGTCCCATGAGTCTGGTGAAAAGAGGTTTGGTGACAGACACGTCCTTTAATTCTGGTTTTCATTTTAAAAATCAAACAAACAAAAGCTGGTTCCATTCGTTCATGGTGAGTTGAGGGTTCAGCTCTTTGTTATCACTGCATAAACCACCAAGTGAAGTGGGAGATATTATAGATATAGATATTATACAGTAGATGTCAGTCTCTCAAATCACATCAAATATATTCAGTGTTTATCATAATGGAGGTATGCAATCGCCACAGGTTGATTGATTGTTTCTCATCGTGATGGTCTCAGTGATGAAGAGGAGGACAATGAGGTTTATGGATGATGGTGAGGAGCAGGAGGATGGTGATGAGGATGAGGCTCCAGGTGATGAAGAGGCGAGGGTGAATGATTGGCTGTGTTTTTATGAATCCTAAATGAGCTCTCATTATGTGTCATAATTGGCAGCAGCTCTGTGTTCACATTTGATTAATTACTCTAAATGAGGATTAGAAGTCTGCAATTACTCAGTGATAACACGAGGACCCAGTTCTGAATATAGGGTTAATTATCATGACCCGCCTGTGCTCTGTGTGTCTGTGTGTGTGTGTGTGTGTGTTTGTGTGTGTGTCTGTGTGTGTGTTAGAAACTGGGACCTTTCTTATTAAGCTTCCACTTCCCCCACTTTTCCTCAATGTCAATTAGGGGGCCGTTAATTCTTTGTAAATGTCATTTAGAAATGTCATCTCTTAAAATAATCAAATGAAGACGTTCGGTCTCTCTGCTGCTCTTTATTGTTTTTGCTTAAATGAATAAAACTCGTCTCTTCAAACATTCTGCTGCTCAGGAATTAATTATCAATACTTCTCCCTGTCAGCAGTGTTGAAGTGTTTGGCTTGAGACGACCGAAGTTTAAACATAAAATTAGATTTGATGTGTAGATATGATCATATATTTATACTTTTGGACGGCAGAGTGCATGTGAGTGTGAGTGTTAATGTTCACTGGTATGGAAACTTTTATTCTCCAGAATAAACAATGAAGAAAAGAAAGAGATTTATTCTCTTCATTCCAGTTCTATATTTTTGTCTGTATTTGTGTTTTCTTTTTATATATGTTAATTATATTTACTTATTATTCTATAATAATCATAAGTTACATTTCTTTGTCAGATGCATTTGTTATTTGATATATTTTATTATTTGTTTCAGTATCACAATATTTAGCACTTTAAATTCTTGGCCAGGCTCCAATTCTTTAATTTAAAGTTGAGTTTGTTTGAAAAGCATAAGAAAGATTAAATATAATATTATATAAATAAATAAATGCAAAGGAGGGCATGTTATATAAGAGTTCAGTGCTGAGCATCATCCACAAAGTTTTGATAGTTGATAGTGTGTGTGTGTGTGTGTCCTTCCTGCTAATGATGTTGTCAAAGTGGAATGTGGAACAAAAATATCTTTCTGCCTCTCTGCACGCACATGGACACACAAACAAACACACTTTCTGTTTCACTCTTTAAATACATGATGGACGATGAACCAGAAGCAAAAGGCTCAAAACGAGGAGGGAACACGTGAACTAGCGTGTTGTTACAAACTGTCGTTAAAATCTGTCCAACTTTCTGTTTGTCTCATTTCTCACGCACATTCCCACTTCGCTCTAAATTCTGATTATTCAGCTTTTTGCAGATTCTGTTTTCGTTCTTCTGCTCCTGATTATTTTCTGTTATTTTAACATTTTTCTGTCGGCATGTTTTTGCCGAGGTCTCAGATTCTCGAAGCCAGCGACAGATACATTCATTTAGAAAGAAATCAAAGTGTTCACCTGAAGAGGTGACTACATGTCAGAGTGTCATGCTCCTAGGCCTATTAGCAGGACTGGGATTAGTAACTGTAATCTGATTACTGAACATAAAATTGTAATCTCTTCCTCTCTGTATCGATCAGATTACAGTTACTGTTTCTCTGAGATCTTAGATTGAACTTGACCGGCTGCTTGTCTGCTCATAACTGTGAAACTCTGACTCACTATAGTAAAAGTGGCTCAAAGTTCCTCTACACACACACACACACACACAGACACACACACACACACTGGTCTCTCCACCCACATGTTCATGTCTTCACTGACCGACACGACTCTTGTAACTTTCCTCACATGGAATCCGACATTTTTCCCTGGTTTTATTTTGGAGCCGTGCGCAGGGCGAGGTCGGACGTGGAAAAAGAGAGAGAGCCCTTGCTCCCTGTGAGTTTCCCTCGCTCGCCCTCTGTGGCAGCAGCTGTTCCCAGTCGCGGCCTGACTGACGCACTGGCAACGATTAACACACACGAGAAACAACCCAGCGTCACCAGCTCTGTGTGAGTTCATGCAAGGTTCAGGCACACGTTACCTCCTGTGAACCTGTGACAGCTCTTAGGTTTGATATGGTTGTTAATCTTCTCACCTGAGCTGTCGGAGATGAACCTGCTCCTCCTGCCTGAGTGGAGCTCTGTGGTTCTGGTTCAACACCTCCATCCTCGTCTGAACTCCTGAGTGTGAGAGTATTACCTGCTCATCCTCTTCCACCTCGGCTGTAACCAGCTTTACGAGCTCTGACCCTGAGGGACCTGTGTCCTCTGCTGTGTCACTTCACATCACGACCACTCGACAGCCGTGTCCCACTCAGGTGGATGTGTCCCACTCAGGTGGCCGTGTCCCACTCAGGTGGATGTGTCCCACTCAGGTGGACGTGTCCCACACTCGGTGGACGTGTCCCACACTCAGGTGGATGTGTCCCACTCAGGTGGACGTGTCCCACACTCAGGTGGACGTGTCCCACACTCAGGTGGATGTGTCCCACTCAGGTGGACGTGTCCCACACTCAGGTGGATGTGTCCCACTCAGGTGGACGTGTCCCACACTCGGTGGACGTGTCCCACACTCAGGTGGATGTGTCCCACTCAGGTGGATGTGTCCCACTCAGGTGGACGTGTCCCACACTCGGTGGACGTGTCCCACACTCAGGTGGATGTGTCCCACTCAGGTGGATGTGTCCCACACTCAGGTGGACGTGTCCCACACTCAGGTGGACGTGTCCCACACTCAGGTGGACGTGTCCCACTCAGGTGGACGTGTCCCACACTCAGGTGGATGTGTCCCACTCAGGTGGACGTGTCCCACACTCGGTGGACGTGTCCCACACTCAGGTGGATGTGTCCCACTCAGGTGGACGTGTCCCACACTCAGGTGGACGTGTGCCACTCAGGTGGACGTGTCCCACTCAGGTGGATGTGTCCCACACTCAGGTGGACGTGTGCCACTCAGGTGGATGTGTCCCACACTCAGGTGGACGTGTGCCACTCAGGTGGATGTGTCCCACACTCAGGTGGACGTGTGCCACTCAGGTGGACGTGTCCCACTCAGGTGGACGTGTCCCACACTCAGGTGGACGTGTGCCACTCAGGTGGATGTGTCCCACACTCAGGTGGACGTGTGCCACTCAGGTGGATGTGTCCCACACTCAGGTGGACGTGTGCCACTCAGGTGGATGTGTCCCACACTCAGGTGGACGTGTGCCACTCAGGTGGATGTGTCCCACTCAGGTGGACGTGTCCCACTCAGGAGGACGTGTCCCACTCAGGTGGACGTGTCCCACTCAGGTGGACGTGTCCCCCACTCAGGTGGACATGTCCCACACTCAGGTGGACGTGTCACGGTGATGTCAGGCTACAGGACAGCCCGGTTCACCGTCATCAGAATACACACATGTAGAACTGGTGCTTGAGTATTCCAGATATTCACACATCATCACATCCACATGTTACACTAACATACAAACTATATTCACATGTGTACTTCGACCTTTTCTCTCAATAGTCAGTGAAACACAGACATTCATTCACACAACAGACAGTGACTACAGACCACAGGGCTCCACCTCCTCCAGCTGCACAGAAACAAACGCTGCCCTTTGACCTATCAGCTGTCAATCATGACATCTCAGCCCACTTTTATATAACCTGTTTTATATAATAACTAGTTACAGTTGAACAAACATCATTGAGATAAGAACGACCTGAAACGACAGAAACCATCTTTGACAAACATCTACTTAACGTCTGCTTTGATTATTTTTTGTTTGGTATATGTCCCATCTGACAACATGGAGGAGGAGGAGTTCATAACCTTTACCGCAGCCGGCCACCAGGGGGTGATGGAGAAGCTTTATTTGCAGTCTACGAGCTGTTACCTTAGAACATTCAGACGCTGAATGTTGCTGCTGAGAACTTTTTATTTTCAACTAGTATATAACTCTAACCGTAACTTTTATAAAGTACGTTTTTCACAGTGTACGCTCTTTGTGGACTGTAAAAACATCCGTAAAGCTTTTAGCGACCTGTCTTCAGTTACACTTGAGCCTGATCTCCACTCTCTCCACGTCCGCCGCTCGTGGATTCGTAGAAAGTTTGAAGCCAGATTTCTCTTTTCAAAGCTGAGAGCCAGCGTGTAGCTTCACCGGAGTGTTTCCAGTGTGTTCACACGGCGTCGGCTGAGCGGGCGGCCGCCTCCAGCATCAACCTCTGAACAGCTCTGAGCCGTGATCTGAGTCGGAGCGCTGCAGCTGTTTGATATGCAGCAGGCGGCGGCGGCTCTGTGTGGCCGCTACAACTTAGCTCCTCGCTAATTACAACCAGAAGGGCAGAACGGTTCTACAGCCCTCATCTGTATGCAGACCAGATCAGGGCTAGTGACAGACTGGATCCACGCTGCTTTGTTGTGTGATCTGAAGCTTATGAGGAATCAGGAGTTTGGCGACTGAACAGCCTCATTACTCACGACTGAGGCCAGCGAGAGATGGAGGTCAGCTCCTTTACATGTTCTCACTCCGAGGGCTGGAACTCACCCAACTTTTAATCAGGAAATTAAAAAGAAAGTTGAGGAATCAAATCTGAATTGAAGCAGATACAGAAACATGGGTCAGAAGTCAGTCGGTGCAGGTTTTAGTATCTTTGCTACAGTTCAGTGCTCGACCTGAAGTTTGTGCTCCAGGAGCTGGAGACACCACGAACTGAACTGAACTCAGATGATGATATAAAACCACCAACGTCTGTGAGGGTATCGTAGAAATGTGACTTCAACTAGAGGAGAAGAACGTTTTGACTCTTCAGTTGTGTTGAACAGTTTCAGGTTTTTTAAAGTTTAAAGTTTAAAATGTTCTCATCTTTGTCAGTGTTTTAACATTTGACGTCAAAGCTTTGAGTTGCACCAGTAATATTTATTATTCTAATAATGCTGCCACAGTTTTTATTTAAATATATGAGTCGTGTGCTCTGATTCGACCATCGACTGAGTTGAATCATTTTCTTTGTGAGTGAATATCGTCTCTGTGAGATCTGGCAGCTCCGTGGTTTGGTCGGGAGCGACGACAGAACCGGTTTCAGGTCCAAACCCTCTTCACTCGGGCCAGCGGGTAGAAAAGGTTCTTTCAGAGAAGTGCTGCTGCTGTGGACGTCTGTCAGGACGTCCTCTGGCTGACCAACCCCCCCCCCCCCCCATCCAGCACGTCCTCTTACAGACCGCAGACCTGAATGTGCAGGATCTGTATTATTTACTGGGTCGAATTCTTCATGGAACTGATTCTTTCTTTATTTCTATTCTCTCTCACACACACACACTCTCTCTCTCACACAGACACACAGACACACACACACACACACAAACCCTGGCACACACACTGACACACACTGACAGGGCTCATCTCACCCTCCTCTTCTTCTCTTTATTACATTTTTCAGCCTCATCCAGACTTTTCTTGAGATTTTTTCACACTAGACGACAAAAAGTGATTTCATACACTTTGCAACTACTGAAACGTTTTGGTGAATTATTCCTTTAGAACTAACTTGGTTGGTTATTGGGTTGGTAAAAAGGTTGGTTGGTTGGTTAGTTGGTTGGTTTGTTGGTTAGTTGGTTGGTTTGTTGGTTGGTTGGTCGGTCAGTAGGTCAGTTGATTGGTTGGTTGGTTAGTTGGTTGGTTGGTTGGTTGGTTGGTTGGTTGGTTGGTTGGTTGGTTGGTTGGTTGGTTAGTTGGTTGGTTGACTGAAAGATCGGTTGGTCGGTCAGTTGGTCAGTTGATTGGTTGGTTAGTTGGTTGGTTGGTTGGTTGGTTGGTTAGTTGGTTGGTTGACTGAAAGATCGGTTGGTCGGTCAGTTGGTCAGTTGATTGGTTGGTTGGTTGGTTGGTTGGTTGGTTGGTTAGTCGGTTGGTTGGTTGATTGGTTGGTTGGTTGGTCAGTTGATTGGTTGGTTGGTTAGGTAGTTGGTTGGTTGGTTGGTTGCTTGGTTGGTTGGTTGGTTGGTTGACTGAATGGTAGGTTGGTCGGTCAGTTGGTTGGTTGGTTAGGTAGTTGGCTGGTTGGTTGATTGGTTGGTTGGTTGGTTGGTTGACTGAATGGTAGGTTGGTCGGTCAGTTGGTCAGTTGATTGGTTAGTTGGTTGGTTGGTTGGTTAGTCGGTTGGTTGGTTGATTGGTTGGTTGGTTGGTTGGTTGACTGAAAGGTCGGTTGGTCGGTCAGTTGGTCAGTTGATTGGTTGGTTGGTTGGTCAGTTGATCGGTTAGTTGATTGGTTGGTTGGTTGGTTGGTTGGTTAGTCGGTTGGTTGGTTGATTGGTTGGTTGGTTGGTCGGTTGGTTGGTTGATTGGTTGGTCAGTTGATCGGTTAGTTGATTGGTTGGTTGGTTGGTTGGTTGGTTAGTTGGTTGGTTGGTTGGTTAGTCGGTTGGTTGGTTGATTGGTTGGTTGGTTGGTTGGTTGACTGAAAGGTCGGTTGGTCGGTCAGTTGGTCAGTTGATTGGTTGGTTGGTTGGTCAGTTGATCGGTTAGTTGATTGGTTGGTTGGTTGGTTGGTTGGTTAGTCGGTTGGTTGGTTGATTGGTTGGTTGGTTGGTCAGTTGATTGGTTGGTTGGTTTGTCGGTCGGTCTGCAGGATTATGCAGAACCTCCTGAGCAGATTTCCACTAAGCCTTTATGAAGCTGAAGGGAGAAGATGAGAGAACTCGTTAAAAGTCGGCGTGGATTCGGACAAGGTGTCTGATCTATAAAACCTGCATGACTGTAATGGGCCGGCCCTGGCGGGGGTGTTGCCTCTATGGTTTCCAATTTGTCTTTGTGATACTGGACGACACCACAGTGGTAACCTGCTCAGAACTTCCAGTACAATGCAACTCCCCGTCTCCTTCGTGCAGCACACGGACTCAAACCCCCGAACCCGGCGTCACGTACACAGTGTCAGGCGGCTCGTCCTCAAAGTGCCACAGGCAGTTTATTTAAATACCGTGTGAAATCCTTTTCCTCACCCATCAGCATTTTCACACTGTTCACATTTTCTGACCTAAATACATAAACCAGTTATGAGGCGTTAATCTCTGCACAGAGTCGGCAGCTCACTGCGTCATTAGTTCATGAAATAACCCAGAGTGAGATAAGTGAGAGCTCAGAGGCCTCGGTCACAGCTGATACTGAAACAAGCCCCTGAACACACATCAGGGAGATATTTATAAAAGTTAGAACTGAAGAGTGAAGTTTCCATTTACAAACTCCAGATGACATCATAAAGACTCATTTCACCATCCTGGGGAAGTTAAAAGTATTTCGGTTAAAGAAACAGATTTACCTTGAAACAACAGCCTCAGGTTCATTTTGATGCTGCGCTGCTCGGTTGATCCCCACTGAGCTCCCTGATGGGCTGCTCCTACTGTGGTGAGTGTGAGTGTGAGTCAGCATCTTAATCTGAAATCAGGTCCAGTGAGGTCAAGAGGGGCTGAACTGTTGATCAGTGAGAAGGACTGAGGAGTCAGAAAAACAAATTCAAAATATGAGGAATTCTTCAGGGAGTTTCATGGATTTGTGGGGATAAAAATGTTTATATGTCCTAATAGAACTGCCCCAGAACGTATATAGTGCAGCTTAAGAGCCAACTAATTGAATTTCCAAAGGGGCCATTGTATCCTCAGATTAATAAAATATGTCACACGGAGTTGAGATGAAGCGATGAAGCACAGAGTCTGTAAATAGAGAGCGAGGAAGAGGAGTCACTCCGGTTCCTTCAGCGGCTGCTCACCAGAGAGAAGGATAAATATTGTACCGTGATTGAGAGTGTGTGCGTAAAAAAACATGTCCAGGAGCAACTGACTGCAAACACTGACCCTGACCCTGCTTTCAAACGCACACACACACACAAACACACACACACACACACACATTACAGGCCACACATTCTGCAGAGAGGTGAACTGAGGCAGAGATATGCCACCTTCTATATCTGAAGAGTGTTGGGTCTGTCACACAGTCCCTCTGAGCTCACATACACACACACACACACACACTCATGCACACAGACACACACATACATTCAAACACACAAACACACACTCGCTTTATCCTGGAGTGAGTGAACTCCTCCGGCGAGAGAGCTGAAACATGTCAAACTCTGTCACGCAACAGGGCAGCTCTACGCAAGCCCTCTGTGTGTGTGTGGGGGGGGGGGGGGATCTGAAAACCAGCAGCACACTTGTGAGGTCATGTCATGTCGTGGGGAACTAAACTGTTAGCCACACTATGAGGACCCACTGTTCTTATGAATCTTTTAGATTTGGATGTAAAGACGTGTGTTGGGTTTAGGTTAAGGTAAGGTTAAGTTAAGGTTAAGTTAAGTTAAGGTTAAGTTAAGTTAAGTTAAGTTAAGTTAAGGTTAAGTTAAGGTTAAGTTAAGGTAGAACTGAGGTTAGAATAAGATCACAGTCAGTGTTGAGAAAGTTGTAATTATTGTTAGGTCAGAGTTAGTTTGCAGGAAATAAATGTCAATGTAATTTCCTCCGAAGTCATGACACAAGTGTGTGTGTGATTCTCCCTGGAGATCAGGAGGTTTCACTAGCTTCTCCTCCATCTCTCCTTCTTCTTCTTCTTCTTCTTCTTCTTCTTCTTCTTCTCCTTCTTCTTCTTCTTCTTAGCTATGTCTTCTCCTCTTTTCTCTCCACCTCCACTTCCCTTCCATTGCCTCTCTCCTGCTCGGCTCTGTTCTCTCCTCCCTCCTTCTCTTTCTTCCTCTCCTCTGAACATCTTGCATGATAGATGGTCTTCAGGGAGCCCAGTGGTCCTGACAGCTCCGAGATCCCTCACTGGCCCCTGAGAGACTCACAGGAGGGAAATACACAGGAAACCGTGTGTGTGTGTGTGTGTGTGTTTGTGTGTGTGTGTGTGTGTGTGTGTGTGCGTGCGTGCGTGTGTGTGTGTGTGTGTGCGCGTGCGTGTGTGTGTGCGTGTAGGAAGGTAGTTCGGGGAAGATAAATCTTTAGAGCACTTCAGCACATGTGTTTTTTTCCTCTGGAGTTTTATCTCCAGCTGAGAGAGAGAGAGAGTGAGGTTGATATAATATTTGTGTGTGTGTGTGTTGGTGTGTGTTGGTGTGTGAGAAGCAGTGCAGCAGACACACACACGCAGGGGGTGGTGGTGATTGCGTGCCCGGTCCATCTCCTTCTCACGCTACCTCTGCCTCTCCTCCTGCTCTCGCTGTGTCAGGTGCAGGAGGCAGCGAGCGGAGCGATGGCTCTTGACATCGCTCTTTGCGTGACACGGGATGTGGATTGATCAGCTCGGCCTGCGTGCACAGACACACAAACAGCGGGTAAACAACAGAGCAGGGAGGACAGGTTCAATGGATCCCAGCTCAGCTTCCTCCCAGACGCTCTGGATCTCTTCTGCCGCTCTGCATCTCCCTCTGGAAACTGCAGTTCTTTAAAAACAAACCTGTGTCACTGAAGTGTTTACATCTTTTATTCCAAAGGGAAGCTAAAGCTTTTAAAATGAATAGTATTGTTATGTCAGTGTATTGTGGCTCCATGTTCAACCAACCCGAACCACAGACACTCGTCAGTTGTGTGTCCCTTCAGGAGACCTGATCTCTGCAGCTGACGTCTCCTGTGTCCTCCTTCGGCCACAGAGACATTTCACCTGAGCAGCTCAACTGAGACCAAGAGGAAGGTTTTCAACAGTTAATGAAGATATGAACGTTCTGGTTCCACAGCAGAGAACCAGAATGTTCCACCTCCTGTTCCACTGTTAGATCTCAGGTCTGAGCCCGTGTGAGAACAGAGGGATCTGTTGAGATGGTTCCTCATGATGAGGTCTTTGAGATTTGTTGTTATGAGTTGTGATGTATGTCCTGCGGGTGCAGCTCGTCTCCTACAGAGTCTCTGCAGCAGTGATCATAAGATTTTTGTCTTTCTTTCTTCACGTCAGTATTTGTTTCCTGCTGAGTTTCTGCTCCTCGTCCCAGAGCTGCTCTACAACCTCGTGGTTAAAACACAACAGAGAATAAAGCTGTTTTTCTTAATTCTTAATCTCTCGGGGGAAACAAATCCTGGCTGACAGAAACGTCTTTCATCACCGGCCTAGTTTCCACCACCATGTGTGTTCGTCCCAGACGCTGACGACTCTGCTTTGGTTTGATTAATCGACAGCTTTGCAACATGTCTCTAGAACACGTGTTATCGGTCTTTGTCTTATGTCTCTGATGTCTCTGATGTCTCTGATGTCTCCGGTGGTTTCACAGACTCGGTGTTGATCAGGAGGGAGACAGAGCATCAGCCTCTGATCACGTTAACACTGAAAACTGAGAAAGTGGAGAAATGGATCCTAACAGGAGGCGATGGGTAATAACATTTTCACAGGGGAAGCGAAACAGGAAAGATCCTGAATGCACAGAAAACCTTGTTACACCCGGTTAGAGAGAATGCCCCCCCCCCCCCCCTCCTCTCCAGAGAACACCAACTGAGAGGGGGGGGTTTCACTTTGGAAATAAAAACTGGATGTTCACCACATCCTCTCTCTGGCGTCCTCACATGCTTCATTTAGGTTTGATGCATTAACACACACACACACACATGCACACACACACACACACACAATGTCACATGTTGTGGTATTACATAGACTTTCATTCATTTCCTGGAGATGTAGTCTAACATAAACCACTGACCCAAAAATGCCTTTTCATAATCTGGGACACAGCCTTTGTCCCCGCTAGGAGAAGACGTCCCCAATTAACTGGTCTTTAGTCTGAAATATGTCCCTGAGACACACACACACACACACACACTATACACACACACAATTAGGCCCACTTGAATTAATAAACCTGCCTCCCTCTCTGTGTGGACTCATGTTCTCTCTCAATCTCTCGCTCTAATGCACTTTAACCTAAGCTCGGTTTCGTAACGTCTCCTAAGCTCCACCGCGCTTCACGTACCCCGGCTCTTACGTGCACTCTCATGCACTTTACATTACTAAAAGCATCGGCTAAATAGGATTGAGCGTGTCCACCGTGTTTTCTGCCCCCATAAGCTCTGCCGGCTTTTAGCTGTGTCAGCTGTCTGTGTGCGGGTGGACGTGTGTGTGTGTGTGTGTGTGTGTGGTTCAAAGAGTGCACGGGTACATTATATACAGTATGTTTGAGTGCACGGTGCGTGAGCGGAGGGAGAGTGAGAGCAGAGATCAGTGTGGGTCAGTGGGAATGGCTTAGCGGTGCTGTATGGTTCGGGTTGCAGCACCGGGCTGCAGGGATGCTACGCTAAGCTGATTAAATGTTCACACTTGGGGTCAAGTCAAGCAGCCACTCAGTTTCCCCAAGTGAACTGCAGCTGCACTGAGAGCTTCCTGTGCACGAGTCACATCCATACCTCCTCCTCCTCCTCTCTGTTTGCATCCACTCGTGTGTGTGGAGCTGACAAACCGAGAGGAAGAGCGATGGAAGACGTCTTCCTCCTCTCCTCTCACTTCCTCCTCTCCTCCCACTTCCTCCTCTCCTCTCACTTCCTCCTCTCCTCTCACTTCCTCCTCTCCTCCCACTTCCTCCTCTCCTCCAGACGTTCCTCTGTCTGTGTGGAGGTGGAGTGTTTGACTGTTAGCAGTGAACCAGCCGATGAGCGTGCACGTGAACAAGGTGGGGATTCATCAGAAAAGATTCATATTCAGTGTAAGTCAGTGGATTGATGAGCTCAGTAACAACAGCAGAGGATGAAGAGCTGCTCAGATAAAAAGACCAAGAAATAGAGAAACTCTGAAAACACAGATAACACAGAGAACAATGGAAGAAACGTTCACCAGGTGTAAAAGAGTTTTCAGTTCTGAAGAGAATCTGTTTTCATCTGGTAAACAATACGTTTCAAAAAGTGTGGTTTCATCTTGAGTGATTATTTCATCCTGACGTTGTCATGTTGCTGTTGAAAATGTAATTGGCCATGTTTGAAAGGGGGGGGGGTGAGGGGAGTTCAGCTACAACACAACACGTTACCACTGGATGTAAATAGACAGTTAAACAAATTATGATTGTATTTAAAAGACCCCACAGTCACGTAGACGCTGGTTTCACCGTGTGAATCTGCTGTCACTACATGTGACTAACACAATAAAGGCTGATCCAGTGTCACACCTGGAGAATGAGGCGTCTGAACGTCACCAAACCACAACCGGCCCGGAGCCAAACCGCCACAGGATCACCAGAGAGATCCTCGGTCACGCGTCTCTGCAGGACGGCGCTGAACTGGGCCGACTGGTTCTACACCAGTGGGTTGAGGCCGACATGCAGAACAACGCAGCGATTGTTGTGATGCATAAAAGGCCGAGCGTGTGAGTGACAGGTGCAGGCGAGCGCAGCAGGCTCAGCTTTTACAGGATTAAACTTTATTGATGGTTTTTCATCACAACTCATCGATCGATTGTTCCTCATCCTGTCATAACCAGCAGGGTGTGTCGGTGTGTGTGTGTGTGTGTGGGTGTGTGTGTCTAGGTTATTCTACCACAATGCACTGCAGCATCTTATCTTCCATATCATCTCGAGTTCAGTAAATACTGTTGATCTCTGGAGGCGCTGAAGAACCTTCTCCCCTGGTTTGTTTCAGACTCTTCAGTTTAGTGTGAACCTGAAGTTCAGGTGTGACCGGTTCCTCACACCAGGCCCGGTCTAGAAGAGGAGGTCTGGGTCTGGATCAAACTGAAGTTGGGACTTTTGGACCGATCACAGGAAGTAGAGACAGAAATAAACTCTTTATTTCTTCCTCATTCCTCCTCTCCTAGCTTCCTTCAAACTTTCCCTCCACACCTCACTTCCTTCTGTTCCAGTTCCCTTGTAGAAACAAGGGTTTTTCCCGACGAGGCAGCAGATCCCAGGTTCTTTGGTTTGGACTCATTGATTTGTTCTGGATTATTTGCTGTGTAAGTGTGAGCCCAGGACGAGGCAGACGGAGCAATGACTCTTTCTAATAGGGCTTAGTTCAGCTGTTCCCATAATGCCGTCTGGCCTTTGTCTAATCTGAGCTGTCTGCCCCGACACGCTCGGCCCCCTGGTCCACGACGGGTTAACCTACAAAGAGGCGAGCCGGGGGGGAAGGAGGAGAGAGGAGGGAGGAGAGGAGAGGAGGATGGAGAGATGAGCACAGGGCAGCGGCTGTCATTCAGATCGACAGAGCGTCAGAGCGTCATGGCGGAGCAGAGCGATCAGAGTGAAGAAGCTGCAGTTAATGAGCGCTCAGCGTCGACCCTGAGTCGAGGTAATGATGCTCCGATACCGAGAGAGCAAATGAGCTGTTTAGGAAAGGAAGGAAGGAAGGAAAGAGGAAGAGAGGGAGGTAGAAGTGAAGGAGAGAAGGGAGGCTGACAGCTTAGTACGAGTGTGACAATGATGTTGACCTCTGACCCTGAGGTAATGATGCTGCTCATTGAGCCTCAGACACACAATAGGAAAGGAAATTAAAAAAAAGACTTGAGCGGAAAGGAAAGGAAGGAAAAAAGAGGATAAGGAAGGAAATGATGAGGTGAAACAGAAGGAGAGGAAACCGACGAGGAGGAAAGGAGGTGAGGACACGAAACAAGATAAAACGAGGAGGAACTAAGTAAAGGTAAATAAATAAAAACAAGGCAGGAAGTTAAAGATGAGGTGGATGAGGAGAAGGGAAATGAAAAGAAGGAATGAGAGGAAATGAGAACAGACACAAAGGGAACATGTGAAAAGAAAGAGAGGAGGAAAAGAGAAGACAGGGAAGGAAATGAGGAAAGAGAAGAGAGGCCACAAAGGAAGAGAGGGATGGGAAGAAAGGAAACAGAGAACAGGAGTGGATGGAAAAGAAAACCAAAGAAAACCAAAGTTAAAGAAAAGACAACGAACAAAACTCGTTCAGGCCCAGAGAGAGAGAGAGAGAGAGAGAGAGAGAGAGAGAGAGAGAGCAAGAGAGAGAGAGAGAGAGAGAGAGGAGGAGGAGGCTAACAGATTAGCCACCATGCTAACCAGCAGCGAGCGAGTCACAGGGGAAACGTCCAGGAACATGAATCTTGTGCGAGTGGAGCGAGGCCTGGATCCGGGCGGGGGGGGCGTTAGATTGATGGACCCCGGTCACGGTGCCCCCCCCCCCCCCCCGGTCCCCAACGAGACCTTCAAGGCCTCA
Organism: Pleuronectes platessa; assembly: GCF_947347685.1. Taxonomy (NCBI): domain Eukaryota; kingdom Metazoa; phylum Chordata; class Actinopteri; order Pleuronectiformes; family Pleuronectidae; genus Pleuronectes; species Pleuronectes platessa. The sequence continues at coordinate 27,212,995 of NC_070634.1, forward strand.
GCCTAATGATAATGTGTGTGTGTGTGTGTGTGTGTGTGTGTGTGTTATGTTTCCTGAACAGAAATCAATGTCTCATTTTCATCAGAGCTGCAGAACTGATGTCGTCCCCGTGTGGAAACATCCAGGTCTGAGTGTGTGACGGCTGAATGTCTCACTTAAGTATACATCATACATGTGTACATCATATATTCATAAGTCATACATGTATACATCATATATTTATACATCATATTCACTGGAGGGTGATTTCTCTCTCAGCTCAAGTCGACTCGTGATTTATCTTTTACCTCCGAGGTAGTTTCCACCTTGTTTGGTTGTTTGTCAGATTCATGTGTGTGTTTGTCAGAAGGACAACACAACACAACACAAAAACTGCTGCTCAGATTTACAAGAAACCCAGGGATACTTTTCACTTTCTGTGTGTGTGTGTGTGTGTGTGTGTGTGTGTGTGTGTGTGTGTGTGTGTGTGTGTGTGTGTGTGTGTGTGTGTAAATTCCCTTCGTCTGTTTCAGAGAAATGAATTCTGAGTTTAGTTAATTTATGAAATGCTTCGATGTTTTACCTCCTCGTTATCGGAACACGCTAAATATTTAGAATCTCTGCTTCTGTGAGACTAACTCACAGGAAGCTGCCGGAGTGGTTTGTGCTGATCTCAGGTCAGACTCCTCCAAACCAGGAGAACAGAGCAGAGTCAGCAGAAAGCCATGGAGATGAAATAAAGCAGAGTTTAATGTGAAGAGCAAACAAGCTGCAGAGCAAAGAACACCAGGGAACACGCGTGTTTACACAGGGTTCACTACCAGGAAGAGCAGGGGCCCAGGTGAGTGCGACCAATCAGGGGCAGGAAACAAAACACAAACAGGAAGTGAACGAGTGTCAACGAGCTGCAGCCTCTTACCGAAATGCATCTTGGGAGAAAAGTCAAAGTCTCTCCTGCAGCTTTTTTAGTTCAGCTCCAAACTGAAAGGTCTCAACAGATGGGGGGGGGGTGGATCTTTGTGAAATTTGGTTCATGTTCCCCTGAGGCTGAACCTTTGATCCAGCGCCACCATCAGGTCAAACACCTGCACAACTTCTCTTCTTCATTCCTGATCGAACACTTTGCATGAGAAACAGAGAAGATGTTGAACCTGGTGAACTTTCCACTGAACGTTGCATGTGAGCATTAAACAGCCTCTCGTGTGATGGAGTGTTTTTAAAATGATATTTTCCAACACGGTTGTTCATCTTGTTTTATTTCTTCGCACCAGCAACAATGAAAAATGTTGTTTGTTCTGCATCGTTTATTTTGTTGTTCTAGGAATCACACACACACACACACATCTTTTCAGCTCCATCCTTCATCACTTGTTTGCAGCCTCATGTTCCTCACACAACACAGAACATGAGGAACTCTACAAGAGGCCGTGAGACAAAGAACCATGAGCAGCTGCTGGGACAGACTCAGGCTCAGATGATCCATTTATCAACCATCTCTCAAAGTCCTCTTTACCTCCTGACAGCAATGACTCAGCTGAACGACGTCTCCACAGTGAGGTGTCAGCGTCTTCTTATCTCCACGGTCCAACCGGCTGCTTCCACTTCTCCCACCCGGCTCAGCTCCATGGGAACTCCTCTAAATGAGTATTTGCAGTGAATCGAGCAGCTTCACTGCAGACAAAAGAAAAAGCAGGATGCTCCTCCTGCTCCTTCTGCTCCTCCCTCCATCCCTCTCTTCCTCTAATAGGATTTCCATCCATTAGCTCTTTTATCGTGACCTCCATGCATGTTAAGGAGGGAGAGATGAGCTGAGGTGTATTGATGGAGGGAGGTGATGGGGAATCAATACTCCTATAAAATGGACAATCAGGCAGTGAGGCGGCCGCCTGCTGGGGGTCCTGAGGGGGAATATTAGCTCCGTCTGTGAGTCAAATTAAAATGTACAGCCTGTCTCCTCCTCTTTAGGTCTGGGCTCTGATTAATACGTGAAGGTGTCTGTGAGTCAGTTCCCACCGAGCTGCAGGTTCCACTCCGGGGTCACGACCACAGTTTCATTCGAACCAGGAAGGAAAACTATTTTATATTAACATTTAATATCAATTTCCTCACGAGTCAAGAAGAAAGTTTATCATAAGAATCAATTAACAAACGAGAACAATGGCATTTAAGAGTGGGATCAGGAAAATATTAAAATCTAAAACTGAAAATAGACACAAATTAAAATATGCACAATCATACACACACACACACACACACACACACAGATATAGATACCAGATACACACTTCTCCTCTGTGTGACCTCTGACCTCTCAGACAATGGACAGGTCACGGTGGCTTCTCACTGAACGTAACGTCCTGCTTAGCCCACCTACACACACACAAAGACGCACACACACACACACATATATGCACTGACAGAACAAAAGAACTGCATATAAAAGCACCTCTTGCTGCACGTGTGTTTTGTGTATGCGTGTTTGTGTGTGTGTGTGATTGTGCACATCGAGTACATGTGCTGACTCAGCTGTATTTGTCATCCTGCGAAAAAAATATTCTACCTCAAGTGTCATTAATTTCCCTCTGCAGCACACACACACACACACACACACACACACACACACACACAACACTCACACAGGCATACACACACACACACTCACACATGATCGAGCACACACAGAACTGCATTATAATATCCATATATCTTCCTGGAGTTGTGCAGCAGGATGTTTTACAGAGCTCAGTGGATCTGTAGATAACATTTTGATTGTTTCTCCTCCTCTTCTCTGATTCTGTGTTTCTCCTCCTCCGTTAGAATCCGTTCATACTTCAGAGACACGTCCACCGAGGACAACATGTCTCCACGTTACAGAACGTGTCCTCTTCACCTGCCGTCCACAAAGTTTCAAATTCACTTTAATCGATTTTTATCCTGCTGACAAAGGTTTTCTGTTTCATGAAGAATATCAGTATTATAGTATTTCAGAAGCAGACTCATATTTCTGGTCTCACGGTACGTTTCTTATTTGTCCTCTAACCTGCTCACTTGTCCCCTCCCTCCTGCGTCTCATTGGTGCAGAGACGTTGATGGAAGCAGACGGAGGTGTGTGTTCTCTGGATCTGTGGCTGTGACCCTCTGGTCCCTGCTGGCTCGGCCTCCGCTCACTGTTTTCTCTCACATTCCCTATTTTCTTTTCCATTACCAGTCCGCGCTCCAAAAACAAAATTGCTTTTGTTATTGAGGGCAGGATTGTGTAACTCTAATCTATGCAATCGAATTGCGCTGCTCGGCACAAGCGTGTGCGTCTCGCCGGGCGCTCGGAAGGCGCTTGTTCACGGGCGGAGTCAAGTGTTCAGATTTACATTATTGACCCCGTGTCTCCATTGTGTCTCGGGCAGACGGAGAGAGAGAGAGGGAGACATGGGGGAAATTACAGAGGCTGTTTCAGTCAGAATGGGCTTGTCCATCAGGGAGTGTGTCCATCAGGAAGACTCACGTCCAGCTGCTCAGACGACTAACACAGGGGACCACGCGGTTTCTGTTTGGATTCGAATCCTTTAGATTTACATAAACTGTCCCAGAGACAAATTACACGCAGGGAGTTGGTAATAAAGTACTTCATCATTTATTTACTATTTACTTCCATCGATGGAGTCATTTGTGACTCAGAGATTCAGACGTTGGTCCATTTGTTCATCGTTGGTTGTGACAGAAGAAGCTTAATTCAACGGGACCTGGAACCAACAAGAGTCAGGAATCAGGAGATAGATTATGATCAATGTGGATTAAACCTGATTTATTTTGGTGTAAAACAAAAAAAAATATTACTGTATTATAATAATAGTGTAATAATAATTTTACTGCACTTGAAAACTGCTTCAGTCAGCGATGGAAGGTTTAATATGAGGTTTTCTGAAAATAAAAATATTTCTCCTGAAAGACATTTGTAATTTAAACACAAATGAATCGTTGCAGTTCCTGGTGACACAGGAAATTAAAAATCCAACATATAAAATATAAATATCTGTTTTAATGGATTGGATTGTTTTAAATTAAATCTGTCGAAATTGTACTTTTCCAATTGTGATATCATGGAGATTTATAAATTTATGTATTTGTGAAAATGAGCAACATTCTACAGATCACATGGGATTTAACGAGTAAGATGTTGGATTAATAATAAAAAGAATGAAGCTGACGCCTCAGGGGTGTGAAACATTTGACTGTAGATTCTGCTCACACACGTAGCATGAACCCAAGGTGTGTGTATCAGCATGTGTACATGTATGCATGTGTCTCTGAGGACATGATCATGTAAGACTCCATTAGCAGGCGTCTGTGGGATTTTCCTGGGCTCGTCTCAGATCAGCTGATAACCCTTCGCTCTCATACCAACATTTATTTTGCACATGTGGACTTGATTTGTGCTCAGACAGATGAGGGGCCCCCACATGTGATAGCCGGGGCCCTCTGGAGGAGGAGGAGGAGGAGGGGGGGGGGGGGGGGGGGTCCTTTTTATCTATAAATCACCGTCCCTGAAGTCTTCATCCACTCGGAGCATATGAACAGAGCTTTAGGGGAGAAGTTAATGCAGCGGCTGCTATCGCCCTTGAGCAGACGTCTTCTCCTTCAGTCACTGGAGATACTTCCATTCGATTTGATCAGTGACCCCCCCGACCTCAGCTTTCGTACTTAAGTGTTTTTGCACTTTCCCAGGGAGGGACATCAAATGATGAATAAAAGTAATAATAAGGCGTGTTGCTGTTGAGAGGCTTATTAAATAGACCACTTGATGCCGAAGTTGAACAGAATCATTTTGCTCCTCAGACGAGATGCAGAGGATGAATATTCCACTCGTGTCTACCCCCCCCCCCCTGCAGATCGCCCCGGGCCTGCACGTCGTGGCCGCTCTGCCTCCTCGTCACAAACGTTCTCCACAAATTTGTTCTCATTTGCAAAAACCTGCTAATTAGAGGTAATAGAGACGCAGTGAGATTCCAGACCCTCTGGCTCAAGGGACCAGTGTCAGATTCCCTGGGTTTCACACTCGCAGCTCTCGGGTCCACGTGATGCTCCGTGAATTCTTAATGTTTCTCGTTGAGTAGAGGAGGTACTTTTTTAATTTTCTCTCTGAGAGTGAATAAAGTTGCGATCATTACTTTTTGGACGGAGCCTCTGCAGCTGTTCACTCTAACTCAAGTAAGAGTAAGATCAGCTGAGCTAAGCTAAGCTAAGCTAACCAGGCTGGTAATAATGCCCCAAACCAGGATATGGGTTTCTCCTTTTTACTTCTTGACACTTGAATTACAGTTTGTCTCCGGCTGCATGTTTCTCAGCCTCTGGTTTTTTAAATGATCAAATCCAACCTCAGTGATGGAACCTGGATAACATTTGAAATCCTTCTCTGAACCATCATATCAACCCCACTCGGCCCTGGAGGTGTTTTTGGTTCAATGCCTGAAACAAACTCACTGGTTTTCAGTCGAGGGAACCAGAGTGATGTCACTTCCTGTTTGTCCCTCAAATCAAAGCTCATCCCTGCTGCTCTGTTTCCAACGAGCTGAACTTCACTCTGAAAATCTTCTCTTGTAAAAAGCTGAAGTCTCATAAGCCTGTAATCATTCAGCTTAATTGACTTTTGTGTGGCAGATGTCAGTCGGAGCTTTGCACCTGCCCGAGGCGTCACTGGTGTCCACACACTCACACTCTCAGGTCAACACACTAATTGAAAATGCCAAATACTGATCCTTCAATTACTGAGAACATGGACTGTGTCCGTCTGTCCCCCTGCACCCCCGCCTCACACCTCCCACTGCCTCCATATGCAGACCCCCACTCTCTCTCTCTCACTGTCCAGACCATTGTTAGTGGTGGCACTCGCCCCGAGGGTCCTGCATCCACCCCCCCCATCGCACACACACACACACACACACCCCCGCACAGACACACACTGCACTGAGACCTGAGGAGGCTTCCCATGGACAACGAGGGCACAAGGTCAAGACACGGGTGGACATAAATCTGTGGCCTCGCCATCCATCCCACGACCCCCCCTCCCTCCCTCAAGATCTTCCACTCACCCCCCCCCCCCCCCCCCCACCCTATCTACCACACACACACACACACGTCCAGCTAACAATAGGCCCTCTCCATCTGGGTGTAAATAATGATGATATTGTGCTGGTGAATGGTGTCCTGTGTCCAGGCGATAAGCCCAATATAGTTATAGCAATATAGGGGAGGGGGTGTAGGGGACGGGGGGGACGGGGGCATTATCCTTTATCTGTGCCGTGGCTTACCCACCCTGTGTGTGTCTGTGTGTGTGTGTGTGTGTCACACTCTTAATTATTAATGCCTGAGCCCTCGCTTTTTTTTCCTCATTCATCTCTTCTCAGCCAATTCACCATCTCCCCTCCAGAGCCCACCCCCCCCACCCCCCTCACCCCAGTGCCTCACCTCGTCCTCCATAATGTGGCTTTTGTTCTCTCCTGGTGTTGTGTACTTCGGAGAGTTTCCATTGTTCTCTAATATCCTCTCCTCTTCCTCCTCATTAATTATCCTGGTCACGGGCTCAATGAGGCTGTTTGGCTTCATTTGCATGTTGCTGCTCGTGCTGGTGACGATCAGAGTGAAGATGAGACCAGGGAGAGATACAGTGACGAGGGGGGGGGGGGGGGGGGACAGAGACGCTGCTTCATGGACTGTAAATAATGACGTGTCCACTTCCTCCAACTGTCCAGAAAGTGTCCTGGATACAGACACTGGACTGAAGACGTCATCTAGAGGAGACTCTGTGGTTCCAACTCTTCATCTGTGCTCATCATCATAGTGTTTTAATGTTGGTCAAGAGTCTGAAGCTTCATGATTGGTCCATAGATTCATTTGATTTGGTAGTTTTGGTTTCACATTGAAATTTAGGGACTAAATAATTCAGTCTGACATAAGTACGTCCTGTCATCATCACCTACGTGGGCGGAGTCTACCTTTACTGGAGTCTGATTGGTTCATTCTGTCTCTACTTCCTGTGATTGGCCCAAAAGTCCAAACTATCCAACAAAGTGTTTTCACTGCAAACCGACAGAACCAGGTTCAGTTCGATCCAGACCCAGAACTCCTCTTCTGCTCTGAGGAACCGTTCACACCTGATGTTCAGGTTCACACTGAACTGAAGAGTCTGAAGCTCTGATCCCAACCAGGTGTGAACGAGTCCATAGAAGTGACAGAACATCTCTTAACCCCCCAAAAACACAAAGATGTGCAGAAGAAAGTTTATAGTAGAAGAAAACTCTCCATTCCAAACATCCAGGGTCCAAACTGGAGAAAGTAAAAAGAGCATGTTTCTAATAGTTGGTGTAAGAACCAGAGGAAACACGGCTGAAATAATTAAGACTTGTGTTGAGGATACATTTAAAAGAAAACTTTAACATCCTAACTTTGAGTCTTCTGTGGTTTGAGCGGCCCATAGCTCCGAGTCATCAGAGTGAAGTTAGTGAGCAGAGACAGTGTTTGTTTAACACTCGGCACAGAGAGCAGCTCAGCAGAATCTGATTAGTGTAATAAATTCCGGCAGCGGGGCAGACGTCCTCCCTCATGTGTCACATCGGTTTGAAGGGGAGTCGGAGCAGATGTCGCTCTCTCTTTCTTTTCTATTCCCCTTTTTACCCTCATCTCAAATCTACATTTCATCATTTTCTTTTTTAGTGAACCCCCCCCCCCCCCTCCACACACACACACACACACACATACAGGAACACACACTCCCCATTCCACCACCTCCTCCCGCTATCAGCCTGTCTTCTGTCTCTCTGCTTCCTTCTCTGTCATCTCTCTCTCATTCCCCTGCTCTGGCACAGTGGGGGATCACACACACACACACACAAACAGACACACACACACACACACACACACACACACACTCTGTTGTCATTCACTGATGTTGCAGGCGCTTGTGCATCTGGCCAGTGTCAGTGTGAGGGATGTCACTGACACATCGTTGTCATTAATGTTCAGCTGATGTTCTCACAGTGAAGTTTGTGACACGATCACAGAGACGAGCTGACAGAGGACACACACACACACACACACACACACATACACACACACACACAGGGCTGCACGGGGATGTGCACATTGTCACTTTAACACAAACTCTTTTGATTTTAATCTGCCAAAAGCAACACCAACAAACGGGCAAAATAAAGTCATAAGAATTCAGCCACAATAACTTGAAGCTCAACTTTATGTTTTCAGGTGTTTGTTCACGTTCTGAAGGAAACTGGACAAAGTGACTCGTGGCTAATTGAGAGCTGCAGATTTAATTTTGTGTCGATCAGCTAATCGATGCTTGGAGAAGGACAATAGGTGTAAGACGGCTTCTGGCCTCGTGTTGGCATTAATGCTGCTGCTCTTTATAAACCTCAGACGACCGGGATTAATCAGTGACGTGAGGCTGAAGAGCAGAATAATGAGATGTTTGTCTGTTTCCATCAAATCAGCCTGAAAGTGACTCATTACAAAAGTTTCTGAGGATGTTCTCATGTCCTTTAAAAATGATCTGAATAATTGAGAGAGATTTAGATAGAAATAAATGTTTTATTGTGACTTTGCTTCATAAAAGATTCATATCTGAAAACCACCACACAGCCAAAAGTAAGTGGACGCATATTTAAACCTGGAAACTGTCCCGGAGCTTTGTTAGCGCTCCACAGTCTATCACACTCTGCATTCTCCAGCTCTAATCTCATTACACCGAGTTTTGACTGAGTTTTGAGTTTTGACTTGTCCTCGCGGCTCATGTCTGATCTCCTCACGGCTGTCTGGACGAGGGAACATCAGTCCTGCTGCGTTTCCTCATGGCTCAGACACCCATGAGAAGATCAGATGTGTGCCACACCACCGTCTGGGCATGAACCCACCAAGCATGCGTGAACCCTGCACCTTTCATTATTTCATTCTCTCCGTTTCTTTTGATGGAATCAGAACCGTCGTATGAGAAAATCCCCCCCGACCCCCCCGCTGCGACGTCCCAGCCCTGTGAACAAATTGGGACATTTTACACAGCGACGAGTTTTCATGCTTATACAGAAATAAATCACTAAGAGAGAGAGAGAGAGAGAGAGACAGAGAGAGAGAGAGAGACACGACAGCTCATATCTGCACTTCTGGGAAATTTAATATCATATTCCTTTTCTGTGTGTGTGTGTTTGTGTGTTTGTGTGTGTGTTTGTGTGTGTTGGCTCAGCTCTTCAGATTAGCATGTTGACAATTCATTTCAGCAAACACCACTTTTTGTGAGTACATGCAGTAGTTGATGAATAGTCAATGTGTGTGTGTGTCTGTGTGTTTACATCCACAGTGACTGAAGAGAAGTGTGTGTGGTCCTTTGTGTATTTATATTTCGGTCAGAATCTAAAATACTTCTTTCTTCTACTCGTCTGTTTCGTTCAGGTTCAACGCTGATGTTGTGTGATTCTGCAAAAACACCACATTCCATGTAATGAACACACAACTCCAGTATGTGTGAGTTTGGGTTTGTCCTCGTAACAAAAGACAAACATCAGCTGCAGGAGGTGACACAGACACAAACCTTGAGCTGCACTGAACCTGGACTCTACTGTCAGCTTCACAATCACCTACTAACACAATAAGTGTCCAGTTGTACAACCACCAGCTCAGACCTCGTTCACATGAACTCAGTTCAACAGTTCAACACAATATTTGGTCGTCACGTTATTCAAACTGTGAACTGTTGATTGGTTGATTTGTTGGTTGGTTGGTTGGTTGGTTGTTTTGATTGGTTGTTTGGTTGGTTGTGTTGAGTGTTGGTTGGTTGGTTGGTTTATTGTGTTAATTGGTTGATAGGTTGGTTGTGTTGATTGGTTGGTTGGTTGGTTGTGTTGATTGGTTGTTTGGTTGGTTGTGTTGAGTGTTGGTTGGTTGGTTGGTTTATTGTGTTAATTGGTTGATAGGTTGGTTGTGTTGATTGGTTGTTTGGTTGGTTGTGTTGAGTGTTGGTTGGTTGGTTGGTTGGTTTATTGTGTTAATTGGTTGATTGGTTGATAGGTTGGTTGTGTTGAGTGTTGGTTGGTTTATTGTGTTAATTGGTTGATTGGTTGATAGGTTGGTTGTGTTGATTGGTTGATTGGTTGGTCGGTTGGTTGTGTTGAGTGTTGATTGGTTGTTTGGTTTATTGTGTTAATTGGTTGATTGGTTGGTTGTGATGTTGGTTGTGTTGAGTGTTGGTTGGTTGGTTAATTGGTTGATTGGTTGGTTGTGTTGAGTGTTGGTTGGTTGATTTGTTGGTTGATTGGTGGATTGGCTGGTTGTGTTGAGTGTTGGTTGGTTGGTTGGTTGATTTGGTGGTTGATTGGTTGGTTGGTTGGTTCATTGGTTGATTGTGTTGATTGGTTAATTGGTTGGTTGGTTGGTTGTGTTGAGTGTTGGTTGGTTGATTGGTTGATTGGTTGATTTGTTGGTTGATTTGTTGGTTGATTTGTTGGTTGATTGGTTGGTCGGTCGGTTGTGTTGAGTGTTGGTTGGTTGGTTGGTTTATTGTGTTAATTGGTTAATTGGTTGGTTGTGATGTTGGTTGTGTTGAGTGTTGGTTGGTTAATTGGTTGATTGGTTGATTGGTTGATTGGTTAATTGGTTGATTGGTTGGTTGTGATGTTGGTTGTGTTGAGTGTTGGTTGGTTGGTTAATTGGTTGATTGGTTGGTCGGTCGGTTGTGTTGAGTGTTGGTTCGTCAGCAACACAAACTAAGGTTCAGATTTCCTCTCAACTTGGTGGAATGATGTGAAATTATGGATCTGGACAAATGTTTGGATCCAGGAATGTTTCTCTTTCTTTATCATAACGTGATTGAACATTATTCTAATTCTTATTATTGAATAATTACAGGATCTTGATGAAAACATCAAATTTAGAGACGTGAGATGTGGTGATTGAGTTTCAGTGTGAACTCTCCTGTGTGATGTCACAGCCCCTGAGGGAGGGCAGGAGTGTGTGGGGACGGACTCACATGTTGTTGGTTCTGTATTCCTGGCGTTGACTGACAATAACAATAACACACGTACATTATTAATAATAGATTAATGGAAGACTTATCCTTAAAGAGTGTGAGAGTGTGCCAGGTTTTACAAGGTCGTTTGTTTTCTACAGTAGCACAGATGCCTCAATGAGCTGCATACGTGTTACAACACACACTCACACACACACTCAAACACACACCACACACACACACACACACACAAACTGGTCACCAGTTGTCAGTAGCGTCTCTGCCCCAGGGCAGAGCTTTCATGCTACATTTCCACCAGTCCTCCAAACCTCATCCACTAATCCATCATTTTGGACACACTCATGCACACTCTGCAAACACACACACACACACACACACACACACACACACACACACACACACACACACACACACACACACACACACCTGCATATACATTCACTTCTAAAGCTGCAATCCGTCTCACTTTCCTTCACAAAAACAGAAATTTGATTTTTTTAACCAGTTCTCACATGTATGTTGAATCTGCCCAGTGGCCAGTCAGTGGTGTTGGTAGCTGCCCACTGGGTTTGAGCAGGAAACAGCTGCTCAACCTGATAAGACCCCGGGCACACAGAGACAGACACACACACGGTTACAGATCATTTAAACTCATGACGTCCAGATGAAAACCTCTCGTCCTCGTCCTGATCTCAGGTCTGTGCAGCAGAACTAACTCACTGCTGTGGTTTCACTCCGTCACTTTCAAAAACCTTGTTGAGTTCGGTTTTTAATTCAGAGTCAAACGAGAAGATGAATATTGAAATTCTGTGTTTCAATAACAACAAACATCTGAAAAAAGAAATTCAAGACAATTTATATAAAGCAGTCATTATAAAAGGAAAAGAAAAACTAATGAAAATGTCCCATCAAAGGAATTATAAGCTGTGTGTATGACGGGAGGCCTCATAGTCTGCACACACCCAGACACACACACACACACAGACACACACAGACACAGGGCATGGCGTCTCCCTCTGTGTAAATCCTGATTAATACATGTTACAGCTGACCTCTTTAATCTTATTACACAATCTGCTCGTCGCACACAGACTTACACCACGATGAAAACACACAAAACCTTCCCTCTGATGGACGAGTGAAATTCATCCTCTGCTTTTCAGAGCGTTCATGACTCAGGAGCCTGAACTCTGTTCGGACTTGAGTCATAAATGTTGTTGTGTAACATTGGACTTGGATTTGACGCGGTAACCACTCGACTCCCTGAGGACGTAACTCCGTTTGAGACTTGAAAGCAAAACGTTCAAGGCTGAAGTGATGACCTAAATTTCTGGAACCAAGAAAAAGGAAGAATTACTCTGTGGTTGTTCCTCCGCCAACCAATGAGGTCGCAGGAAGTATGGTCACAACCTCCTCTTCTTTTCCAGTACTGTTCATAAAGAGCCTGATCGACACTGAAACAACCTCCACAGCAGCCACATGATAGTTTCATGTTTCTTCATTATATTATTAATCTGCATTTATTCTGCATTTTCAGCAGGAACAATTTTTTCTAGTTTATTTTAACTCCTCAAAATATCCTGTACTACTAACATCAACTAATCAAAAACAGAGGAAAAGAAGAGAAAAGAACAAAAAACACATTTACTTTGCACAAACAAGCTCAATTTGACTTTCTCCACTTAAATTGAACATGTCAAATCTAAATAAATATAAATAGAGAAATACAGCATATATAGATACATTGTTGATAACCTCCACATGTTATCCTTCATATGCAGAAACTTCTATCGGAGAGATCTGTCCTTTATATTTACGTTTTATAAGTAATGTTGTTTTTCACCTTCTCCAGCTAAAAAACAGAAAATTAAAAAACTACTGCTTGAATATGAAAATTTGGCATCTTAATCCTAATTTTAAGAAAAGTTATTAATATTTCACTGCAGTAAGATGAATGAAGCAGCTCTGAAGAGGCAATAAAGCAAAGAAAATGTCCACTTGATTTGTGGAGAATGCTCCTAACGAGCTGGTTTCCAGTGGTAAACCAGTAGGTAACATCCAACACTTAAACAACTCGGCTGCGTGCCTTCAAAAGAGGCTGGGAGTTAATCATACACACCAGAAGTACTGGTACAGTGCTTTAAGGTTTTTGAAGACATGAAATATTAATGGTCAGGAGTGAGAAGATGAAGCAGCCCCCCCCCCCCCCCCCCCCCCCCCCCCGTGCTCCTGCCTCGTGCGTGCTCTGGTTTACATTTGTCTTTTTTAATTTGGGCTCAGGATTGGTGGATGTCACTGTCGGCCCACGACCGGGCTGTAATTATTCAGCAGACAACATGTGGGTGACAGCGTGGCCTAGATCGGAGTGAAGTGCACCACCCGCCTGCTCCTCCACCCGCCTGCTCCTCCACGCCGCAGACAAAGAGCCGAGGCAGGAAAAGAGAGAGCGAATGTATGTCAGCGAGCTGGAGGAGGGGGAGGTGGAGTGAGAGCAGAGCAGGAAGACGGAGAGCTACAAGCTAACATCTGTATTTTCTGATATTTACTGTATCGGCTTTATCTCCCCACATGGAGCCTCTGGGCCTGATTGGCTTGTGCAGAGACTAACTGGTAGCAGCTGGCCAGTGGGAGAGACGGATGAGATGTTCATCCCTCGTCACCTCGGGGTGTTTCGGAGATTCATACTCAGACTGGATTTTTATGGGGAGTAGAACTGAGCCGCTGAATTAAGACGTATCACCTCTCGGTGTTGGGACATTGATTTTCTCTCTGTTGCTGAGAATTTGATCAATAAATAAGAAGGAGACATTCTATCTGCATTTGTTTCCACGTCCATCAGAAGAAACATTCTGCTGCTCTCTTTGTGGTCAGGACCGAAACTTAGTTGTGTAGATAATCTGCTTTTCATGGGTTGTGTTGAATTCACAGCTATAACAAGTCAAAGTGTTGTTGGCGATAGTTTCAAACTAAAAATTTGGGAAAGGTGTCCCACAAGGATCCATGTTAGGTCCCCTGTGTGTTATGTCTCAGTACTTCACTATACATTTCTATGCTGATGACACCATCCTCTTGCTTTCTCCTGGTCCCCTCCTGCTTCTAACAACCTCAGCACTTTGAATTTATCTAAACCTCGAGACGATAGCATCCATCATCTATACAGCTAGTCCATCACAGGGCCATCATATATATAAGGCCCACGCATTCAGACACAGAAGGGCCCTTAACCAAACCGCTCTACCACTGTGCCGCCAAACTTGTATGCAAATCTTGTCATTTTCAGACTGCCTCTGGTATTGATGTATGTTTATCCTGCACTTTATTTTAAATGCTCTGGAAGGAACACACGTTGAACTAACATGCTAACAGTAATAATGCTAACAAACCATCTTAGTTTTCATGGGCATTGCAGTAGTTTGGTCGTAAACCTCTGGGGACCACAAATTTACTTAAATCTTGATATATCTAAGTTTGGAACCTCCAATCAACAATCCCCAGTCATTATCAACACATTGATACGAGTGAATAGATGATAAATTTACTGTGTAACAAACTTTACAAAATCTGTGCCTCTACTTTAAGGAGAAATCTTGCATTTCACTGCTCTCAGACCATCGGAAGCCATTTTAAAGATTGTGCCAATTAAGTCTCCTTGAATTTAAAATTGAATTTAGAGATAAATAGAGTAAGACGACCCTGAAGAAAATAACATGGGCTCTGCACTGAAAGGTCTTCATCAGTCTAAGTGAGGAGACACTTAAAATCCCATTAGAATTAAATACCTACTGAAGCAGCTCTCATTACTCCGGCCACTTCTGTTTACAAATGTGTTTCTGTGTCTCTGTGGCCGTCTTGACTCTGTGGACGAGAGACACCATTAAATGTCCATTAAAGAGACGCTCCCAGGCTCACCTGGGTTACCTCTGCTGTCGTCCTGGGAGGAGTCCTCCTCCGTCTCCGCTGTCCTCCCCTGAACCTCGGTGGAGATCTGATGAAGTGCTTCTCACTCACACACCACTTGGTAGAATAACACATGGGCACTGCACTTATTGTCTGTTCCATAGCAGAGCGGATAGCGAGGCTCGGACTTGGCTCTGGTGACCTTTCTGGAGAGCTTATGTAACCGGGCCTCCTGGTTGAGTGGACCGGTGCATTAGCCCGTTAGCTAAACCGTCCATTTACCGCTCCACAGCTCTCACTGCTTTTCTGTTTCTCTTACAGAACCTTTTGTTCGAATCTGTTCAACAGAAAATCAAACACCTTCGTACTCGGAGCAGCATGAGGCCAATGTTCTCAGGAGCTGGACCATAATCCCGTGAGCTGCCTGCTCAGCCAATCTCATTAATCCAGTACGTTGTAGCATGATCTCGTCAGCGGATTATGTTCACCTGCACGTCCACTGAGACTGACGTGTTGGCAGAGGCTCAGTCAGACGAGCTGCAAACACAACTGGAGTCAGGCTGGATTATTGTTCTGTGATAAGATCCAGTTTCAATCTAGTGCAGATTTTAAATCACCTCTCGCATCTGAGGGCCTTTTCTGGATTTATACATCTGTCCTTTTACAGGCACTTGTTCATATCATGGTATCAATGTGTTTTATATCTTGCATTTCACTTTTTACTTCACTTTTTACTTCACTTTGTATCTATTATATATTTTTATTTAGATATGTTTATGTCTAAATAAATGTTACTTTGTATAAATATTAGGAAAAAAGGGAGTAAATAAGAAGTAAATAGTGAGTAAATATATATTGTTTCTTTTTATTGCTTTTCTTACCAAGTAGGTGTAAACCTACTTGGCAATAAATACTTTCTGATTCTGATTCTGATTCTGATGAGGTTACATCCATACAACTTCATTCTCAATTAAAACCCATCAAGTTTGGAGTTTCAGAGCCGATGAAACTGAGAAGCTCGTAAATGCTGCTGCTCACGTTTTAGTTTGAAAAGTGAGTTTTAATCTGAAAGAGCAGAAACTGAGATGCTCCCCCGGGGATTCCCTGGATGTTGATTGGTTGATATCCTACAGGAGGACAAACCAATCAGCTGATTGTTTGAAGATAACAACAGATGCTACACGAGCCACTCTCTACTCATAGACTCTAACGTGTGTCCTGAGTGAGACTTGTGACTCACGCAGATTGTGTTGGTTTCAGACTCATCAGTGGATCACGTGCACAGTCTGCAGCAGCGCGGCCCTTCATTAGTTATTTAAATCTCCTGATGCAGCACCAGGATCTATAAGAACTGATTTTCTCTGCTGAGCTGCTCCACAGATCCCACATTGATGTATTGAGATAATATGGAGCAGTGACTTTTTTTAAATTAAGCAAATCTCTAAACCGGATTTACAGACGCAATTACTGTAATTAGATAATTGCTTTTCTCTCTGACGGGTGGATTAATAAAATCATGCTGCACAGATGAGAAGCTCCAGTGAACGATATTTTTCATTTCTCTTTTACTGATTGGTTTTTATCTGCCGCCTGCTGGATTTCTACCAACATGTATTAGTTTTTTCTCTTCTTCCACTTCAGCTTTTGTGTCGTGGCTTTTGTTATGAAGTTGTGGCTTTTGCGGTTGTGTTGCAGCTTATCTGTGTTTTTCCATTAATGCACTTTTGTGAGACGTGTCCGTTTGTGCAACAAAATTAGCAGAAACCTGAAAGACACAAAAAGTTTTTAACCACATCTCACAATCCTCCTCCAATGAGCATTGAGGGTTTTCTTATAAAACATCCTCGACTATTCTATAACCTGTTGTATCAATAATTTCAGTTTGACCTTTGATTAGCGATACAGAGCAGATTTCAGCAAACACACTTCATAGGAACAACAGGAGGACAAACTAACACAGGTCCTGAATTATTCAGTGTAAAGGGCCAGAAAGTCACGAAGCAAATAGACTCTTCACACTCACTCACACACACACACACACACACACACACACACACACACACACACACACACACACACACACTCACACACACACACACACACACACACACACACATCCACGATGGTGTCAGCTGTCACACGTCGTGAGGCAACGGACTCACAAACCTCCTGACGGCCCGTGCAGCCCTGTTGCCACCAGCTGACACATGAAGTGCTGGAGAAGTTTTGACATGGTTTGCAACAGGAAGTGGAAGTGTTTGGATTTTAATATTGTTTAATAATATTTTACTTTCCTGAGCCTCTGAGATAATTCTGCTAACGTGGATTTGCAAAAATGTCCCTCTGTCCTCACATCTTCATATTAGTTATCCATAAAATGATTAGCATACAACTTCTTCTATTATCTCATTTGACAGTCGTAAATAGATCAAAAATTAGGAAAACACCACAATCCCCAAAGTCTGATGTTTTGAAGTGAGGAAGAGGAAGTGACTTCTAGTAAAAGCAAATTAGAGCATGATGAAGAGGAGGAGCCGGACACGTAGAAGACGAAGACGTCAACTTGGAAACACGAGGAGGTTCCAGATCTTCTGGTGATGAGGGCCGACGCCGGTGTGGATGAGTTGTAAACAACAACACTGATCTTTCCACAGCAGAGTTTATACATCATGTCCCGCCTCCTGCTGCTCTACAGGCTCCGCCTCCTGCTGCTCTACAGGCTCCGCCCCTCGCCTGGATGTTCCCACATGTTCCTGTTTGAACGAGTCAGACCCAACAACCTGCTGCTGCTGCTTCACAAACACAACTACACAACATGCCCAGACTTCACTTCCTGTATATTTTCCCTGATTCTATATGAAAGAAGCTGTAACTGGCTCGTCCTCCGGCTCCTCGTGTCACTGCCCCCCGCTCACAGGTCGCTCTTCATGTTGGACTGAAGGTCACCGAAGGTCATTTCAGTGTTTATGTGAAGTCCTTCTCAAAGAGCCTCGGTGACATTTGATGAGTAATGAGGTGAGAAAACGTTAAATCAGAAACCAGGATGAAGGGTTTTCATTTAAAGGCAGCAGCTCGGGGCCGCACAGCAGGAAGCAGCTGACTCTTTTTTCAGCTGGGGGGGGGGGTGGGTGGGGGGGGGGATGAGAGGCTGGCTGCTGTTTTATCTCGGCCTTTGGCTGTCACAATGATATTCAGACGCTCGGTTACACATTCAGTGCACCCTCTGGTTGGCACGCTGGAGTTAACTCTTCACAGGGAACCTCAGACGCACTCACCTGCTGTTCTTAGTGTGACTGGTCTGAGCTGGAGGAGCAGATCCTCTAAAACCAGTTCATACTGGAGGATTCTCACCATCAAACACCTGGCTCTGGGTTTCTACGGTGCTTTAATACTGATGTGACTTTTCAGAGCTGCTGTTTGATCCCACAGAAAGTTCAAATGTGTGAAACTTGGCCTCAGAATTCAAGATTTTCAGCCTAAATCCCCGATAACACATTTGAGTTCTTAAACTCAACACTTCTGCAACGTTTACATCTAAAATGGAGAAGTTTGAAATGCTGCCAGCTCAGTTTTAATCTACAGCCTCTGGTGTTGTGTCTTCAGCCCTCGTCAGACATCCGGATAATGTCCGCCGGTTGGGTCTGGACCTTCTCCAGAGTTCGCCCAGCAGGAGATTATCCAGTGAAACACGTGATCTTGTTCACAGCCCATCGACACCAGCGTCAGGGAGAAGACCTGCAGCCTCTGACTCATATGTTCTCGTACCAGGTCCCTCTGGATGATGTCAGGTTTATTCCCAGAGTTCAGTGCAGGTCTGACAGAAGCCTCAGTGTGAACGGACAGAAACTGAACCTGTTCTCTTCCTGATTGGTTCTTATCAGTCACAACTTGAATCCAAAGTGTTCCTGATGCATGAGTTCATTTTCTAACTCAAACGTCTAATTGGATGAGATGATGACTCCATGTCTCCATCAGGTCAAAGGTCAACTCCCCGGTCCTCTGCAGAGTCTCTGATCGTTGTGCAGCAGCCTCACTGAACAGAAGGACTCCATCTCTGCTGCAGAGCGACTGGCTGGTGGAGGCGTTGGAGGGCGAGGGCGGAGGCAGTGGTTCTGGTTGAGGTCTGACTCATGGTGTGATGGAGCAGGAGCTGCTGCTCTCATGACTGAACAGAGCAGAGAGCAGCAGCCTCAGCAAATCACATGAGAACGTGACCAGAGAAAAACAGCTCTTCATTTAAATCAAACAGAGGTGGGCCGAACTGTCCCATGATGCATTGCTGTTCACCACTGAAGTCATTTAAATATCAGAAAACAACATTTAATCTTTGGGAAAGCAAAGTTTATGAATCTCAGTTATATAATAATTGATCACATGATGCGTGTGTCAGGGTTACATGTAAAATATCTGCAGAACCATTACACAACACAAACTTTACAAGGCTTGTGAAACAGAACAACATAAAATGCCCGTAGAGTTCGATCCCTGTTCAGGGCGGTCGTCCCGCTCTACCCCTCGCGTCACTTCACCCACAGCTCAGCAGCCTGTTGGCAGCATCTCTGACTTTCATCCACTGCAGGTCCGTCATGTTTACCCAACAGACTCGCTTCTTCCTCCTCCTCCTCCTCCTCCTCCTCCTCCTCCTCCTCCTTCTTCTCCTCCTCCTCCTCCTACTCCTCCTCCTCCTCCTCCTACTCCCTTCTTTACTTTTCCTTTCGACCGGCAGCAAATCCTTCATTTCCGTCCGGGGGATGTTGGAATCCTTCTCATGTCAGGCGGCTTGGCTCGCTCCAACGTGTTTCATTTAGTGTAAACTGTGAGTGTCGGGGAAATACAGTACCTCTGTGTGTGTGTGTGTGTGTGTCTGTGTGTGTGTCTGTGTGCATGTGTGTGAGTGGGGTTGCCATGGCCCTGTGTGCTGCGTGACCCTGCACCTTTGTCCCCTCAGCAGGAGTTGTGTGATTGTGACAAACACTGGCTCTGTCCGTCCCTTTGGCTCTTAGGGTGAATCTGTTTGTTCACCTGCCACAGATTCCCCTCACACACACACACACACACACACACACACACTCACACACACACACACACACACACACTGTGAGTTGCTGCTCTCTCTCTCTGTCCATTCAGACGTCCTGCTGTTTTGCTTTTACACCTCCGGCCTGTAAACACTCGGCCTGTTGGTCCCAGTCCGAGCTTTGACTCTGCTGCTGCTCGACCTGCTCCGGGTCACATGAGGTTCTCCACCTGGGTTCTCCTGGGTCACCGGAACGATGGCGACCTCATTCGACCACACGTCCTCTACATCGGCATGTTGTCGAGGACAGATGAGACTGGCTCGTGACTGGTGGAGCAGGGAGACCTGTTTCTGTAGCTCGTCCATGTCTCATCACATTTTGAAGTGTTTGTGAACGAGGACAAAAGACATGAAGGTGAAACCGAAGAGAGAGGAAAGAGTTAACTGTTCTAAAGCTGGTCTGTCTGTCTGTCTGTCTGTCTGTCTGTCTGTCTGTCTGTCTGTCTCTCTCTCTCTCTCTCTCTCTCTCTCTCTATCTCTGTCTCTCTCTCTCTCTCTCTCTCTCTCTCTGTCTGTCTGTCTGTCTGACTCTGCTGGTTGAGGCCTCACAGGCTGCTTCTTTGTGTCTCTGCCAATCTGTCTGTATGCATGTCTGTCTTTGTGTGTGTTTGTGTGTCTGTCTGTGTGTGTGTGTGTGTGTGTGTGTGTGTGTCTGTCTGTCTGTGCTCCTGCATGAATAATGCTGAGCCATGGTGTCCTGCTGCCTTGACAACCAGTGGAGAGCGAGGGGTGGGGGGGGGGATCTGTGTGGGAAGAGAGCAAATATAGACGAGAGAGAATAAGAGGAGGAGGAGGAGGAGGAGGTGGAGGAGGGGGAGGAGGAGGAGGAGGAGGAGGAGGAGGAGAGGATCTGAAGTGAAACAGCAGTAACAATAGAGGTGTGGGGCAGAGAGAGGAGAGCGAGCAGGTGATGAGGGGATTCTTTATTTGGAGCAGTGGAATGAACACGAGAGGGAAAAGAAAACACGGGAGCTGGAAACGAGGGAGCAGGAAAAAGAGAGGCAGGAAGAGAGAAGGCGACTCAGCAGTTTCTGAGGCAGCCTGCGGCAGCAGCAACCTGTTTCACAGTGTCACCAGAGTGTTGCATCATGGGATCTGGACCACGGGGACGCTCGCCTTGCAGGATGACATCACCCGTTAACAGAGACAGCTCCTGTCTGCAGAGAGGGAGAGAGAGAGAGAGAGAGAGAGAGAGAGGGAGAGAGAGAGAGGGAGAGAGGGGGGGGGAGAGAGAGAGAGAGAGAGAGAGAGAGAGAGGGAGAGGGATATGAGGATTGTTTCAACACACGGCGAAGAGAAGGAAACAAGATGCAGAGAGTTTCTGTGTTGTGTATGATACTGTAATCTGAAAAGGAGGAGGAGGAGGAGGAGGAGGAGGAGGAGGAGGAGGAAGAGGTTTAGGTGTGTGTGTGTGTGTGTGTGTGTGTGTGTGCAGTTTGAGGGAAAAGGGTTTTGCAGAAACGTGTATTTTTACACCAACATGCCCTGAAAGCCTCACGAGACCCTGACATTAAAGTGTATTTATATGTTCTGTATCTAGGTCGGGTGTAAATAAGCTTTGGTGAGATGCAGTTTCCTCTCCACATGTCATCTCACCTCCTGCAGCGGGAGACGTCCTGACTCTGCACAGGTGGAGCAGGTTTCCTCTGGCTCCATGGCGTGAGACAGGATCAGTCAACGCCAGGAAAGGAGCTGAAATCCAGCCTGAGCAGTAATGAGTCGGGGGGGGGGGGTAGATCAAGGAGGAGGAAAGCTCCTCATTGAATTAGCTGAGCTGGAAAGTTGGAGACAGCAGAGCTAATTGGTTGAGCTCGAGTCGGAGTGCACATGACTCGCAGCCAGCGCACGGCTCGATCAGGCCAGAGCAGCCGATGTGGAGCCGGCATCCACCGGAGGCAGCGATGCATCAAACGGGTCCTGTGATGTGAGATGGATGGAGATGGAGTCTGGTCCGTGATGTTTGAGATCTGAACCCTCGAGATGTTCAGTCACTCAGAGGAAACCTTGTTCACAGGGGGGGGCGGCGGGGGGGGGCTGTGAATTTCATATCTCACCTGGGAGCTGAATAAATGTTTCAGAAATCAGGGACGA
>NC_070634.1:27240061-27273751 GCF_947347685.1 Pleuronectes platessa
CACTGACATTCCCCCAGCCCCCCAGCCCCCCCCCCCCCTCTTCTTTTTGGAATGGAGGGCCAAGTGCAACCACCCTCCTCCTCCTCCTCCTCCTCCTCCTCCTCCTCCTCCTCCTCTCCTCTGGTGATGGACAGACGAGACAGACCAGTTTAGGGAGGGGACGTTGATCTGGACGGAGGGATGGATGGATGGATGAGTGGGTGGGGGGGTGTGGAGGGAGGACAGGATGGATGGATGGCAGATTGGGGAGCAGACCTTTCATTTATTGTTTCTCCCTGAAGTAGGACAGCAGGCCGACAGATAGACAGAGCGAGCAGCTGGGGCGGCTGGTGGCTGCAGCCCCCATCTGAAGATATTGTATTGATATGAGGCTGTTAGCAGGAGATTAGCATGGGGATGACCGGGGGTCCGGGCCAGTCTGGGTCTGCACCGTGTGCCCGTGGGGGGGCAGCGGGTCGGGATGCTGCCATTGTTCTTTTTGTCGTCTTTGAAGTGCTCCACTTTCTGTGCTGGGAGCATGAATACGGGTCAGACTCCTCATCTCGTGGTCACATCAACTCAATATGGTTTCATATGATGCTTGATTTGATTTACCCTCCTCCTCCGGTTCCCTCTGAATATCACCCTCAGCTGAAATACTGTGTCTGGACTTATAATAATTATAATTAACATGAAATCAGATGCTGGAGAACTGAGCCGGTGTTACCAGTGTCAACCCCGCCCCAAAAGCTCTGGGACTTTTCTAAAGCACTTCCCTCCAAACCTGGAACTTTATTCAGACCCTGGTCCCTGCGGTGGAGACACAAGTAGTTCCCTCAAAGGTTCCTAGTTCCAGGGGAAAGTTCCTGTGACAGAGTAATAGGCTCATAGTTTTATTCTTTTTGAAAATATATACAAACCTTCCTCACAATCTCATCCTCTCTTAATTCAGGGATGTTTTGAAATCCACCAACTTCGAGAAGCAGAGGACGGATTCTCAGCCGTGCAACTGAAAACCTGTAATTCCTTGATAAGTTTGCTGTAACATAAGATTCGGAGCCACATGTCTGCTTGATTTGAATATATGTTCATAATTCTGGTTTAAACACCATATGTTTCAACCATTTTATCTTCAGATGTAGCAGGAAACTTACTAATTGTGTTCAGGCTGCATGATGAATTATTTCGTAACATATATTGTAATTCAGCTTCCTAAAAAACAGCTTGAAGCTCTGCAGCACGTCGAGAATTATCTTGTTTACTCCAAAGAAAAACTTTCTTTGTGACCCTCTTTTCAGACATATTAAGCAAACGATTCTAGAATCTTTTCATCTGGCATTTTCACCTTATTGATCCAGGAATCCATCCCTGAAGAGCCGGAGCAGGAGCAGACTTCTGAACAACTTAAAAACTGTGTGCAGCTCGGTTCTGTAAAAAGTTTGATAGAAACTTGAAGTCTTTCCAAGTCTCAAGTTTTGCACTTGATCTGAAGCACAAGCAAAACACATGCACATGCATAAATGAATTCTTTTTTTGGGGAAATTGATCTAAAACGGATCAGAGGAGGATCAGTGTCTGTCTGAACAGACCTGAGGACAATCACGACCTCCGGCCAAAAGTAGTCGTCCCAAACTGACCCCAACAGAGAGAGAGAACACTCGAATCAGCGAAACAGCCTCGACTACTAACAAGCTGCTAACTTCGAAGACAACAGCCAAAGATCTGTAAAACGGGCTAAAGCAAGAAAACACAGAATAATATAGCAGCTCTGCACAGAGAAGAAAATACACAGACGGGAAAAACACGAGAGCTGGTGAACCAAACAGTAAAGACGTATAAAAACACAGATTACAGCAGATTTAAATCAGAAAAAAGGAGCCGTGCAGATCCGTCCTGAATCAGACCTGTACCAACAATCCTGTAAATCCATAATATCCATCCTAGCAGGTGTGTGTTTTGATGTGTGTGCAGTAATCCCCGCCTTATAGGCCTCCTAAATACATGTTTGCACCTCTCTAGCATCCGTTAGATTGTGGTTAAGCTTCCATATTATTTACTGTAACTGTGCTTACACCTCACTGTGGGCGGCTCGCTCCACGTGGTTAATGGCATCTCTTCCTCCTCTGGAGTTAAAGAAGCTTAGTGAGCACAGAACGAGCTGCAGCTCCATCAGACAGAATGTATTTACACTGGTTCTGAGGACAAAGGTCTGAAACAAAGCTTCTCCTGATAAACCATGATGGTTTATTAGATGTTGTATTATTGGATTGGGTGCAGAGGAGGATCCAGAGTCCGGCTAAGACACGTAACATCAAAGTGGATAGTTGTGTTCCTCAGCATGTGCAGCTGTTTTCAGTTATAAACTCTGGAAAATGTCTGCACTATAAAGTAAACTAAAGACAACACATTGAACCGGTACAGAGGTTAGCTCATAATTCATGCAATTTTTTCATGTCATTCCAAACCACACATTGGATTGTCTTCCTTTTCTTCTGATGTGTAACTTGTAACCGAACCGATAGCCAAGATGGATTAATAGAAATTTCTCGAGGTTCTCGGTTGGAAGTTGTGTTTTGTGCTCTGTGACTTCCCATCACCTCTGACGAGCAGCAGACTTCAAACATCACGAAGCATTGAACTACAGCAGGTTCATCACTCGGCTGTATTCTAATGTGTTGGACTCTTTGCAGTTTGTGTGTCATCGGACTGATGATGATTTTCATATATTTTCACGTGTTTTCTAAGTTGGCAGCTTTCTGTCCCCAGAGTCCAAACTGAACATGGAGGAGCAGCCATCAGGGCTTCTCCTCCACGGTTATGAAACCAGCTTTAGATCAATGCTCAGAAGGATTCTTCCTGTTTGCCAAGTCCTTTATTAAATCAGATAATTTTCACTTTCACTTTCACTCTTTTATTTCTAATCTTATTCATAATTTTTTTATTTAAATCTTTTAAATGCTTATTTGTATTCGTCTTGTGTCATTTATATTTGATTTATATAATAAATATAATATTTTATTATATTTGAACAGTCGTTTCCTATTGGCTTTAAAATCCTGCCTCTCAGCTCGTGCGCACAGGCTCGCTCAGCGATTGGCTGGAGAAAGAGCGGAGTAAACCATTGCGAGTGTGATTAAGGGTGAACGTCATCTGAAGAAGACGCAGACATATACGCGTTAAACGCTCTCTGTTCGTGTTGTGTGTAGGGGTGATGTTTCCGGTTGTTGTGTGTTATTTAGTGTTGTGTTGGTGTGTTCGTGTATCGTTGTTGGTGAAGGTTGGTTCGGTCCTCCCCCCCCGCGCCCCGCACCGCAGTGGTACGTCCCAGCCGTACTCAGCCTCCTCCTACCTCCAGTCGTCACAGTGAAGTTAAAATGGAGGCGAGCAGGAGAGCGGCCGAACCGCGGAGCCGGGTTCCACTGTCCCCCCGCCGACTCCTCTAACCCGGGTTACTGTACACGACCCCCGGGGCTCCATGAAGAGGCCCGGCGCGGTCACAGCGGTGTGTCGGAGGGAGCAGCCCGGGGCGTGCCGTCCACAGTCCGTGCGTTGATTCGGGTCTGGAGCCGGGATTCAGAC
The DNA here is from genome assembly GCF_947347685.1 of Pleuronectes platessa. NCBI lineage: Eukaryota > Metazoa > Chordata > Actinopteri > Pleuronectiformes > Pleuronectidae > Pleuronectes > Pleuronectes platessa. The sequence goes on from NC_070634.1 coordinate 27,243,620, forward strand.
ACAGGACCTCGGTTAGCTCGTCCTCATTTTACACATCCACGGTTCTTCTGTCCCCGTCACGGTCCCCCGGAGACAGACCGGGGAAGACATGTACAACACGGTGTGGACCGCGGACCAGGAGGAGGGGGACTGGAGGGACGTGATGATGCCCTACTCCACCGAGCTCATCTTCTACCTGGAGATGGACCAGCCGCCAGGTGAGAGGAGCAGGCTAGTTCCCGGGGAGAGGGGGTCCAGGCTGGGGCTGGTTCCCTGGAGAGAGGGGGTCCAGGCTGGGGCTAGTTCCTGGAGAGAGGGGTCTAGCCTAGGACGAGCTCCAGGACAGGCGTTGATCTTGGCTGGACGTAGCTCCAGGACAGACGCGTCTAGGCTAGGACTAGCTCCAGGACAGTGGAGGTCTAGGCTGGAGCTAGCTCCCGGGTAAATGAGCTCAGGTCTCAACATAAAGGAGCTCCAGGCTAGACCTCCACTATCCTGGAGCCTAAACCCTCTGTCTTAGGTCTTGGATGGAGGACGGTAGGGTATAGTCTTTAGGAGAGTGGAGGTCTAGGCTGCAGGACAGAGGGTCTAGGCTGCAGGACAGAGGGTCTAGGCTGCAGGACAGAGGGTCTAGGCTGCAGGACAGAGGGTCTAGGCTGCAGGACAGAGGGTCTAGGCTGCATGACAGAGGGTCTAGGCTGCATGACAGTGGGATCTTGCCCGGACATAACTCCAGGACGGAGGAGGTGTTGTCTTTGGTGTGTGTTGGAATCAGTGTGAACCCTCCTGCACCCCCCATCCGGTGTCCTGAATCCTATTGCTTCCTCCAGTGCATTGCATTTATATATCTGATCATTTTTATTCATTCATCATCATTCCTGCAGTTTTCCCCATTTAGCCCACAACAATCCTTTTTGTTGTTATATTCTGGAAACAGGATTTAAAAAGAAGATTTTTTTAATAACAGTTTCCAGCGTTGACAACAATGACATCACTTGAAACCCATCTTTATCTTGTCATCTGTTAGAGACAATACTCATGAAGTCTGTGCTTCAATCTTCCTTTGACCTGCTTCATGTTCTATAATATGATGAGTGTTTGAAGAAGATGACAGACTTAGAATCCAGAATCATCTGAGACTAAAATCCACAAAATATTAAAGCAGTTCATCGTATATAGATCCTCGGCACCATCAACACTTTTCTGTATCCTCCTTGAAATGATGTCTTTTTTTAAATCTATAATTACTCAGAAATTCAAAAGCTGCGGGTCGTGCAGACATCCTCTCTGGCTGGGGGGGGGGATGGAAGGAATAAAAACTGGAATAGAACACTCCGGAGCATTTTATAATCATAACATCCTTCAGTGCCACGCAGCTCGGAGGCTTTGTGCCCCTGTACGACCGACTGTCACCCTCATCTGAAGGTTTCATTCATTCACTCACTCCTCAGCAATTGTGCCAGTGTCATTTGACACCCCCCCCCCCCCCTCCCTCCCCTCCTTTTCTTTCTCTCCCCTCGGTGCACTGAACGCTTCATGGCGCAGATGTGGGACGTTGTGTTGCTTCCAGGAGGCGCTGTTTGAATGCAGTTTGCCCAGTAGCTCTTTCCCCCCTTTTTCATTCTCCTCCTTTCTCTTGGTCCATCTGTCCATTGAGACGTACTGTACTGAGGACGCTCTGCAGCAGAGGGCCGTGTCTTGTCTTTGGCTCGGTGCAGACACGAAGCAGTGAAATCCCTTAAGCTTCATCAGAGCAGGAACACAGAACTGGAACAGCACGATGATTCTAAACCATGTTCCAGATGCATTTTCACATCATGTGAACATGTTCTTCTCTTTGCATCTTGAGTTGAATCCACAGTCAATTCTTACATTCAAGATATAATCAAGTGTAAGGGAAGCGTCTATAACTTCAACTTCAAACAAACCTGTCAACACTCTGGAGCATCACTTCTGATACACCCAGGATATTTTCATGCATGTCAAGGTTAAAAAATTGTAAAAAAAAATAGTTTTTATCAAAGACAGTTTCAGCTCCGTCCTTGCAGTGATGCAGTTAAACTCCTCTTCTCACTAAACAGGTTTATTCACCACAGGGATGCAGCAGTTTGAACTGTATTTTAGTTCTTTTCCCTGTGTGTCACTTCCTGAACATGTGAACACAGTGTGTGTCTGTGTGTGTGTCTGTGTGTGTGTGTGAGACGTGTCATCTAAGAGGAAGAACTGTGGTGACAGAGGGTGAAAAACGGGGGGAGAAGGAAGGGGGGGGGGGGTGATAAAGGGCAGAGGAGACTGGAGGAAATAGAAGAGGAGCATCCCGCAGATGTTCATTAGAATATTTATTATGCTGGAATTGAAACGTGAATGTCTCAGTGACAGTTTAAGTGCATGTCTCTGTGTGTGATTAGCACAGGTGGAGTGCCACCATCAGCCCCCCCCCCCCCCCCCCCCAGTCCCAGGGGAGGGCAAAGCCAGCGTTTCTACCATCAACTTTGTGTGTCTGTGTGTGTGTGAGAACGATGAGTCTCATCTTTCAATGGAAAATCACCGGGGCAGTTTAGGTAAAGGACCGTGCCAGAGATTTTGTCGTTCCCACGTACTTCACGCTACTTCCTGGTTCTCCTCACTTCCATGTAGTATCTTGTCACATGTTTGCTACATAACAACTTGCACACGCTTGACACGTCTCTGTGTCACAGCTTGGCTTTGGAAGGTTGTGGATATAACGTTGAATGCTCATTTTGCAGATCTGTGCCCTTTGTTCTGCTCGGTTACACAACGGTCGAGTTGCATTGACGAGAGGAGAAGCTTTCAAGCTGCTGTTTAAGGACCTTGATGATGTCATCATATTATGGTTTTTTTACTGAAATCAATGCATTAATTTGAAAACCTTGAGATGATTCTTGTCAGTCAACTCGTATCTTTTTCATTGTGATCGTCGATAGAGGTTTAGAGATTCACACGACTGCACTCGGGAGATTTACAGTAGAGAACATGACAGCACATTTCTTTATTCAAGGACAATGATATCTGTCTCATTTGCATTTCACACTGAAATTTGCAGAAATTACTGGAAATCTAGGAATCACAGTGTTTTATAGAATCTAAATCTGTCTTTGTGGGATTTTGATTCCTTCTCCCTGTCGGTCGGACCTGCTGTGGTTCCTCTGACAGCAGCTGAGTGCGTCTGTGACATCATTCACACACGGCGGCCAAGTGTCCGCTCCGTGTACAGGACATAATCATAATCATAATCATCATCTGCAGGACTGGACTGACATGTGGCCCAGAGGACACGTAATCCTCTGGATGTTTGCAGCCCATATGTGTCGCTGAGTCTTTTACGAGGGTCATTACCTCGACATAAATTAAACCTGTTCCGAAGATCCTGCAGATTAAGACTCGGATTCATCATCGCTGACCTGGGAGGTTGTCGCTCGACGGCAGATTAAGACTCCGACTCGAGGTGCACTCACAATCTTTGTGCAGCTTTTAGCCGCAACACAAAGTCTTTGTCCCTGGACGTGTGGGGCTCAGTTGTCTTGGAGATGGATGTGTTGAAATGCTAATGCAGTCGCTGCTGCTCTGGTTTCATTTGTTGCGCTGACGACATAAAGAGATTATTATTTCTTTGTCTGTTTTTAACATCGGTTGCTGATGATTGTCAGTTTGCATGTTCATATGCACATGTATACTTGCACTAATTGGATCATTATATGCATAAGTGATATTAGTATTATTGTACCTGCAGGTTCTTTTGTGGTCGCTTGCATAAAATGAATTTGGAGAATTTAAGGCTTTTTTTTAGTGTCAATTGATTGTTTAATTATTGTAGAATGTTTGGATTCATCTCTGTGGTTCTGGGATCAGCTGACGGGAGTGAACGAGTGAATAATGTTAATAATGAAGAAGTGAGACTCACATCCAGTCGCTGTGCTCAGGAGAAACGACCTGTTGATTTACTGCCTGATGCTGCTGTGCTTCCCCAGAAGGAATGGATATACCAGTGGGTAACTCCACCTCCCTCCTTTCCTTCTTTCTCTCTTCCTTTCTTTCCCTTATGAGCTGCGGCCCCCCCCCCCCCCCCCCCCCCCCCTTCCTCCGTTTAGTCCCCCCTCCACCCGGCCTCCCGATTGGCTGAGGGGGCGGGCCTCCACGCTCGGATTAGTTAGCGCATCATCCGTCTTTTAGGTTCAGCCCCGCTCACTCTGTTCTTCAGTGTGGCGGAGCCCAGAGCCGGAGGAGGAGGTGGCAGTGGAGGAGGAGGTAGTGGAGGAGGAGAGAGAGCAAGAGAGGGAGGGGAGTGAGAGAGAGGTAGAGAGAGAGAGAGGTAGAGAGAGGAGGAGGGAAACAGCTGAGAGACGAGTGGCAGCATGCAGCTAACGGAGAGCGCTATGGTGGAGGACGGTAAGAGACAGAACGGAACAGATTTGTTCTGTTTTCTCTTCCTCTGCCTCTTTGTTCTTCCATCCTTCCACTCATCATTAATTTCCTTCTTGCTTGCTTCCTTTCTTCTTCTCTTTCTTTCATCCTTTCTTCTCGATCTTTCTTCTTGTCTTTCTTTCTCACATGCTTAATCCACCTCCCTCTTTCCAATCTGGATCCACGTCTTTGTATTTTTGTTCTGCCTTTACTTCTTTCTCCCTTCTGTCCCTTTTCTGTCTTTTCTTTCTACACGTCTTCCTTCTTTTCTTTCCTTTCTTTCTTCGGTCAGTCTTTTCTCTCTGTCTCAGTTGCTAAATTCTCCTCATTCCCAGCTGGATCCACATCTTTTCATTTGTCCAGTTCGACTCTTCCTTCTTTCTTCTACTTCATTTCCCCCCCCCCCCCCTCTGTCTTTTCTTCTCCCCCCCCCCCCCTCCTGTCACTCATCTTGTGGCACGCGACCTGACGCCTGCAGAGTGTGTGTCCGTGCACTCGTGGTCATTGTTTGTGGCTCTTGTGCTTTAGTGCTGACATTCTGTGGGAACTGGTGCTTGATGGAAAGTTTCTTATTTAAAGTAAAAAAAAGAAACTGGCTCCAGATTCCCAGATGCAGAGAGTTGCCACTTTTCTCAGTTTCTAGAAATTCAAATATTAATAAATTAGATTTTAATGTCAAAACTAATGTGAGATGTGAGTTACTCAAGAGTTAATGTGGTTGAAATCTGAACCCAGTTTGGAAAAGGAAAGAGTTTCTCCATGTGTGCATGCTTTCACAGCTGTGACGCTGAAACACACCCACATACTGTAGATGCTCACACACACACACGGACACACACACACACACACACACACACACGGACACCCATCTGCTCCTCACTTCACTGTAAACTTATAAAACTAAAATGGATTAAAATGCAGAAGCTGCTCAGTGCATCGTGCTCTGAGGTTTTAGTTGCTCTCAGTCTGTGCAGTAAATTCACTGTTGTGTGAGAACTCTTGCTGCAGCGAGGATCTTTGTTAATGTTAGGTCGCTGCTACTGAATTGGGCTGCACCCCCCCCCCCCCCCCAAATGATCAGCTGGGATGCGGAGTGCATGTGGGTGTGTGCGCATGTGTGCGTGTTTATCCTGTATGTGTGTCAGTCCGTGCTGACAGTCATTGTTCAGGAGAGCTGTGTGTATCTGCTGCATATGTGATGACAAGTGATATCGCTCTGTGTGTGTACGTGTGCGTGTGTGTGTGTGTGTGTGTGTGTGGCAGAGCGCTGCTCCTTTGTCTGCTGAGGGGGAGGGGGGGGGAGGGCACGTTGCACTGACGGTCCCCTTTGTTCGTCCCTCGCTCTCAGGGCGATGTTGTGCAGTCGTTGTGATTGTGATCTTTTTCCTGATTTGTTACACTACAGTGGTTTATTTTGATCAGTTTTCATTTTCTACGGCATTGTGGGGATGTGTCCTCTTTGTTCGGACAGTTGTCATGTGTGTGTTCGGCTTCTTTAACGCAGGACAGCTGGTTAAATAAATAACGGAGTGATCAGAAGTATTGATCAGCGAGTCGGAGGGTTCGGCTCCGTGGAGGTCACTACCTCCGATTCATTGTGTGTGTCTGTGTGTGTGTGTGTGTCTGTGTGTGTTGGTCCAGTTCATTGTCCTGTTGTTCCTCTGACGCTGAAGTGATACATCATCATCAAACTTTCATGTGGTGGATCCTTTCTGCATCGCTGTCAGTTACAAATTCATGTGTTTAATGGAAATCAAACAAAATGAACATGTCTTAACTCCAAACCCTTTATTATTTTTATCTTATTGCAAAAAGAAAATGAATAGTTGCAGCTCTTTGAACGACCTATTGTCCTGTTGTGACACTGTTCTTTGTGAACGTCCACACTGACACACACACACACACACACCTTGTAGTGTGTTTCCGTCAAGTTTGAGCAGTTTGAAAATATTTAATTTCCCCTCTGAATATTAAATTGGACAAAACGTTATCTTTAAATATGAAGTGAGTTTCCACTCTGTTATATTATGGAGGTGCACATGTCCACAGAGTGCTGACGGGGGGGGGGACGGTGCAGCTGCAGAATGACAGTTTCAGTGCGAACACAGTGACTGACGTGCAGGAGGAGGAGGGAGAGAGGGAGGGAGGGAGGGAGAGAGTGAGAGAAGGAGGAGGAGGAGGGAGAGAGTGAGAGGAAGGAGAGGAGAGAGAGAGTGAGGACGAGTTGAAAGTGGGAACAAAGAGCGGGAGAGGAAGAGGAGGTGCCACCGAGCTCCTACGCACATTCCTCTGGACTGAAAATCTGCTCTGAGCATGTGTGTGTGTTTTATTAATAACATCACTTCTCTCTTCATATTCAGATTGTGTATTCTCAGTAGCACACACACTGAGTTGTGGTGTTTTAAAACCAAACACTCTCCTCTGGAGTCGGTCAGACGAAGCCTTTGTGAGAATCATGATTTACCATCAGTTGTGTGGAATTTTAAATATGAAAAATGTCTCGAAAAATATATTCTCTCAACAAAAGAAAAAAGTAAGAGACTCATACTTCATCCTCCTTAAGTTTTGGGGCCCCCTGGTGGCTGCAGAGGCCTCAACAGCCTTTATGTGTGATTCAGCTCAACTGTCTTAATTAAAACAATGTACACAAATGGAACATGTGTATTTATATATCTTGTGTCCTGACGACTTTTGATAAAATCAAACTATGTCGTACGTTATTTTCAGCTCGACCTGCTGAACCCGAGTTAAACTGCTCCGTGACGATGTGAGTGGATCAGTGGTACAGTGGTACAGTGGATCAGTGGTTCAGTGGTACAGTGGATCAGTGGTACAGTGGAATCGGTGACAGGTTGTTTTAATGGTGTGGTCCCGGGGGAGTGGCCCGGGGGATCCAGGGGTGTGTGTGTCTGTCGAGTGTTGCAGTAACGCAGCAGCAGCAGCCGTGAGTAGAGTGACACGTTAACACCCGGTGAGTAACGCTCATGTAACTGCACATGTTGCGTTTCTCCACTGTCACTGATGCATTGTGGGAGTTTCCATGGACCGTGGGTGTGCGTGTCCTCTGGTGTAATTTGCGAGGCCAGAATGTTGATGGGCGCTCCGCTGGCATGTCTGGTTCCATCCAGCGGCGTGCGCTCCCCTTTCACTGGATCCTGTGTGTGTCTGTATGTGTCTCTCTGTGTGTGTGTGTGTGTGTAAGTGATTTGTGATGTAGGCGCTCTCCAGTAATTACACTGCTGTTCCTTAAACTGTATCCAGATGTTCCTGAACTCTTGTAAATGAAAGTTCTGTGAGATGAACGATGAGGGAAGATTCCACTCACGTCTGAAAAGCAGCAGCTGTTTCTACACAGTTCACTGACTTCCCTAAATACAAGTTGTGGTTTAATCCAGTTGGGTCTCGACCTGTTGTTCTGTAGGACACTGTCATCAACTTTGAGCTCATGTTTGTCGAGTTCTTTTGTTCATTAGTCTGCTCAGTGTTTAAAAGAGTCAATATTTATCATCATCATAACATTTAAACTTCAGACTTTAATGATCCTGAGTGAAACTCAGAAGTTAGGTCACATGTCAGCTGAGTTCTGACGTTAATATTTTAATGTTATGTTAATATAATCTGCTTCAATATCAACCACAGTGAGAACTGTGAGGATTTATGGGCCGTGCTCGTCCTGCCACTATGATTAATAACTCCTGTGTTATCATTTGCATATGAAGTGAATGTTTCACATTGAAACATTCTCCATGTTCTGTGATTGTTTCTGCACATGATCACAAGAAGCCGGGCTGATGTTTGAAGCCATGGCCTCAGTAGAACCCCGGTTCTCCTTCACTTCTGACATCTTCTCTCTTCTCCTCCTCCAGCTCTTCCTCCAAAGCCGGCAAAGCCCCAGCAGCCCTCCTCGGTCGTGGTGGGGGGGGGCGGCAGCACCAACGGCCCCAAGGATGGAGGAGCAGGCTGCTCGCTGCAGGAGGCAGAGTGGTACTGGGGAGACATATCCAGGTAAGACTGAGTGAGACACCATCAGGGCTGAGATCACAGAGTAAATCCATCACGCAGACATGTCACAGGAAGTGGCTCCATTACGTTTGAGTTTCAGAATAAAACACGTCAACGTGAAATGATTTTTATAATTCAGTGTAAATGAGTTTTTGATGATCAGGAGTGAGACCTGCCTAAGTGTAGGTTGGTGCTCAGCTAGTGCACACACAGTCAGATGATAACCACACCCACAGTGGAGACAGCCAGTCTGCCACCTATAACACACACACACACACACACACTGAGCTGGGACCAGTCCGCCCAGTCACTCCCAACATCACTTAACTGATGGGCTGTTTACTCTGAGGTGTGTGGCTGCGGGGGGAAGTCCTCACTGAACTCCATGTGCACAGCTCTCTCAACCTGCTCTCACTCTGTTTCTCCTCCTCTGCATCTTCTGCTTTTCAGGGAAGAGGTGAACGACAAACTCAGAGACATGCCCGACGGGACCTTCCTGGTGCGGGACGCCTCCACCAAGATGCAGGGCGACTACACTCTCACACTGAGGTAAACTCCTCAAGCTCTGTCACACATTCAGGCTTTTCTGTGTACTGTAGTACTGTGGAGTACTATGGTACTGTAGAGTACTGTGGAGTACTGTAGTACTGCACAGCCTCCTGGTAAACTGGAGCAAATCTCCCAGCGTCCTGGAAATACAGTGTTCTGAGGGAAACTCGACGCCGTTAAAGTTTTAACGTTAACAATAATCTGATCCATGTTTATAATTTGTCACTGTACATATCTGAACATGTTCTGATCATGTGCTCGTCTGCTCTGTGTTCAGGAAAGGGGGAAACAACAAGCTGATAAAGATCTACCACCGCGACGGGAAGTACGGCTTCTCCGACCCGCTGACCTTCAGCTCGGTGGTGGATCTCATCAGCCACTACAGACACGAGTCTCTGGCTCAGTACAACACCAAGCTGGACGTCAAACTGGTGTTCCCCATCTCCCGCTTCCAGCAGGTGTGAACTCATGAGAACAAGTTTAAAACATCACAGCTGAACGCACACAGCTCCATGTTGAGTGTCTGTGCACGGCTCCATCTCTAATGCTTGTGTCTGTCCTCCTCCACCCCTCAGGACCAGCTGGTGAAGGAGGATAACATCGATGCGGTTGGGAAGAAGCTCCAGGAATATCACAATCAGTACCAGGAGAAGAGCAAAGAGTACGACCGACTGTACGAAGAATACACCAAGACGTCGCAGGTACGAACAAACACAAACTCAACACAAAGAGAAATCTGCTTCTGTTCTCGTTTCCCTCGCTCACCTCCTCCTCCTCCTCCTCCTCCTCCCTCAGGAGATCCAGATGAAGCGCACGGCCATCGAAGCCTTCAACGAGACCATCAAGATCTTCGAGGAGCAGTGTCACACGCAGGAGCGCTACAGCAAGGACTACATCGAGCGCTTCCGCCGCGAGGGCAACGACAAGGAGATCGAGCGGATCACCATGAACTACGAGAAGCTCAAGTCGCGGCTCGGAGAGATCCACGACAGCAAGGTGCGGCTGGAGCAGGACCTGAAGACACAAGCCATGGACAACCGTGAGACGGACAAGAAGATGAACAGCCTGAAGCCCGACCTCATACAGCTCCGCAAGATCAGGGACCAGTATCTAGTGTAAGTACATCACGAGACAAGCGGCTCAGCGTCATCAGGACAGTGGCGTTTCACATTAGAACCTATTTTCAGATAAGTTCAGCAGATTAGATCTTTTTTAATTGACTGATACTTGCCTGAGTGCAGCGAGGACGAGGTCTCGTTAGGACAGAAGAGCTGCAGGACATCTGAGGACAGACTCTATATGAAGCAGGGACATCTACACGCTGCTGTTAAGTCTCCAGTCAGATGTGTTGACTCAGGAGGGGGGGGGGGGGGGAGTACAGCATGTTTAGGTTCTCTGATCAGAAAGAACAAATGTTTTAAAGGTTGGACTCGAGGGGTTTGTTCAGTTTCTTTATGTTTTCAAACATCTTGAGGAGCTGACGATAGTTTCACAGGAATTTCACAAGGTTTGAACTTTGCTGTGAATCAAACTCACTGAAATATCTTCTTTTACAAACTTTTATCTAAAAACTCTAAGAAACATTTTGTAAAAAACAAAGCCTGCGATTATACAACATGTTTTCAGATTTACCAAAAGAAGCCATGTTGTCCATCCCATTGATGGTTCATATGAAGGTGTCAGTTACCGTGTCTGTGATCTCTCAGTATAGAGTTCATCGCTCTGTCCTCAGACCTCTGGATGTTTCCTGCTTTGTGTCTCAGAACGAGTCCACCGGCATTTCAGCGTCTCTGGCCTCGTCCCAAGTCTTTCTGTGAAGACGGGTTCAGCCTCGTGTTTGCTCAGGGTGAATGAAAGGAGCCTTTCAGACTGATACTGGTAGTAATGGTTCTCCCTCTCTCTCTCTGTGTGTCTCTGTAGCTGGCTCAATCACAAAGGAGTTCGACAGAAACGAATCAACGACTGGCTGGGAATCAAGAACGAGACCACTGATGAGTAAGTTCACTTTATGTTCAGAGTTTTAGATTCTTCTGTTAAAACTTCTGCCAAAGAGGAGAGAAGTACGGTGGCCCTGAGAGGTCAGAGCACTGCAACGTGTAAAAACATAGAGATACACAAATAACAACAACAACACACATGATGCAAATACAGACAAGACACCAAAATACAAAACGAGCTGCAAATATTCATTCAACTCAGATTCCACCACCACTGACGTGTAAAGCCTCTCAGACTGGTTCCTCACATGTTTGTCTCCCCCTGGAAACACGTGTGTTTGTGCAGCTTGTGTTGAAGTGTGTTGCTCTCTCAGTACATCATGGAGTTGATGCTGTTACTGTATATATGAGTGTATCTCTGAAACCCCCCCGCTCACCCTGTGCCTGTCTTGCTGTCTGTGCAGAGCCTACTTTGTGACCGAGGAGGACGAGAACCTGCCGCACTGCGATGAGAAGAGCTGGTTCGTCGGGGACCTGAACCGGGTCCAGTCGGAGGAGCTGCTCATCGGGAAGCCCGACGGAGCGTTCCTCATCCGAGAGAGCAGCAAGAAGGGCTGCTACGCCTGCTCTGTAGTGTGAGTACACACAACACCTGAACGCACACTTCTGACACATCCCTCTATCCAGTTCTCAAAAAGTTTTCAAATGTGCCTGCATCAGATCATTGAACTTTGACACCCGAGTGTGTTTTTGTGTGTCAGTGAATTGACTGAGTGTGTCTTTGTGTGTCAGTGTTGAAGGCGAGGTGAAGCACTGTGTGATCTACAGCACGGCGCGGGGCTTCGGCTTCGCGGAGCCCTACAACCTGTACGGCAGCCTGAAGGACCTGGTGCTCCACTACCACCAGACCTCGCTGGTGCAGCACAACGACTCGCTCAACATCCGCCTCGCCTACCCCGTCTACGCACAGATGCCCTCCGGACGCAGATGAACCCCCCCCCCCCCCCGTCTGCTCACACTCCCACATAGACTACAAACCAACCCCCTCCCGGGGAAAGGGAGAATGGGAGGAGTGGAGGAAGGAGGGAGGGGGAGGATGGTTGAAGTACAAACGCCCCCCCGACACCAGACCCGTAAACGATAGATAGAAACACTTGCTGCAACACACACGTCAGCCACCTTGGAGTTATATATATTTTTACAAGAACATTTTTCGGAGGGCATTCTTTCTAAAGACTGCTTGATTTGCACAAGGAAGTTTTAAATGTTTGTGAATGTGAAACTAAAACTAAGCGCCAGAGGGAAGGAAGGAAACGGAGTAGGCAACTTCAGAGTTTCAGGTTGACCCCGCTGCTACCGAAGCTCCAGCTCAGACTTTGACCTAGAAACTCAAAAAACCACGAAGAAGAAGAAGAAGAAGACGACAACAAAACATTCCCATTTTAAACCTTTTCTTTCACCTCAAATGATTCTTTTACTTTTTGTTTTGTTTCTGGAGTCGTTCTCATGTTTTGGATGTTTCCTTTTTCTTTACTCCCAACTCTGTTTGTGGTAAATGCAAGAGGAGATGATGATGAAGATGGTGAAGATGATGAAGATGATGTCAAGTGTCTGTTTCTGTCCCTCTCCGAACGAGAAGCAAGAATAATGTAGCATAACGGAAACGGACGCTCGCGTTGTGGAGCGCTCCTCTATGTAGAGCGCTGCTGCTGAGGGGTTAAAGGGGGAGGGGGGGGGGGGCACAAGTGACACTAAACAGTTTTGTAGAGTTGAAGGACAAAAGGTTTTTGCTTTTATACGAACTGTAGAGGTTGTTTTTTGTTTTGCCAGTGTGTAAATGGCAGCGTCACAGATTAGAACCAGAGACCAAAGTTGGTGTGGAGTGGGAGGGGCTAAAGAGTCTTTTCCCTCTTTTCTTTCCCCTTTTGTGAACGGGGGGAGGAGCTAAGAGAAACAAATGGACGTTGTGTTTGAGACCACACATAAAACTGAGTTTTGGACCACGTGCTTGTGCACCAAATAGCCTTTTTTCTGGAAAACCAAATGGTACGAGAACAGAAACAACTCCTGTGAACACAGACGGTCGAGTAGGAAGCACTTAGACTCGTTTGTGACCTCAGCTCCGGGAGCGTCGACCCGACCTCAGCAAATAGGATTCATTATTTAAGTGTTTTAAACAAGTAGTCTGATGAGATAGCATCTGCCAGGAAGCAGAACGTTTTCGGGCGAGATTAAACTTCATTCGTTCTTCCTCTGAGGTGAAGTCACTGCAATGAGTGACTTTCCCTCGGAGGAAGCAGCAGAAAAGCTAACTCCTCTGTGCTAACGGGGGAAAAGAGTCGCTTGGTGTTTTTTAGCGTGTTTAACCACATTTAAACTTGAGCTTGGCTCTTCATCTGAGACGTCTGCTCAGTGAACGTCTTTAGAACGACCGCTCCGAGCTGCGAGGTCACAAACGAGTCCACACGAGACCCGACAGGAGGAGCCAGAAAACCTGAAAACCCATTTTATGTGTGGTTGACACCGTGAGAGTGAGAACGGGCGAGTGAATGCTACACACTGTGGGTTGAACACTTTGTGCGTTTTGTTAGAAAACCTTCAGAAATAATAAGCTTTGATAAATAATGTTTTTTATGTGTGACGCAGCGACCGGAGGCGGAGCCCCGCGCTGCAGACACACAGGCTCACGGAGAAAATACTGAAAACTTGAAAGAACGTGCAATCTAGAGTTGTGTTGCTGTTGTGTTGCTGTAGTTCAGCGGTCGAGCAGCGAGCGAGAGAGAGAGAGAGAGATGCACTACGGTCCCAGAGATAATCAAAGTGCACAGTGAAGCTTCTGGAGTCAAACCTACGTTTTGTTTGTCCGTTCTTTTTGATTTGATTTCTGTTGAACTGGTTCTTGAAGCTCAGAACTTCTTGACCAGTGCTCGACTCTATAACCAGTGGAAGCATTTTTCTGTCAAAGACTAAAACAAATAAAAAAGCATCACGCAATAAAAACTATCTTCAAAAACTGGAGAGAAAAACAAGTTGCATTCAATTTTTCCTGGGATTCTCTGGTCGCTGATTGGCTGAGGAGTCTCAGACTAAGAATGAGGGGGGGGGGGGGGGGGGGGGGGGGGGGAGGCGTCACTGTCTTCAAGGTTCCTAATAAAAGTGAAGGGGGAGGGCGATCATGTGATCCTTGTAACGGCAGCTGTTCTCACTGCACCCCAGCCCCCCCCCCCAAACAGCTTGTGAGGTCGTCAACCAGAAACGAACATCTGAGACGAAGCTGGTTACAAAGCCCCCCCCATCCCGGAGCCCCGCCCCCTGTGAGGAAGCGTTTGATTGAGAAGGGGAGGAGTCACTGTGAGCGAATGATACAACATTGGTTGTACCCACCACGAGTTTATCTCCACCCGTCTCAACGCCCGACACCGCCATCATCCCCCCGCCGCGACACGTCCTCTCTGATTGGTGGACGTGTCGGTGGAGATGAGTCATACTAAAGTTTAAGATTAATTTGATTTTTCACGGAGACTGAAGTTCAGTGTGACCTGAAGGGGGCAGCACTGAATCCAACTGGTTCTGTTCTTTAACTGGTTTCTCAGCAGAATGACGTTAAACACTTAAGTTGGAATCGATCACTTTGTTAAACTGGTTCCAGTTAAACTCGATCCACATCAGTGAGGAAACTCTTAATTCCCCAAAACCAATAAGTTTAAAAACCTGATCGACTTCACACGTGAGAACAGAACTAATTGGATCTTCTCTGAAATTAGTGTTTGTGTCCGACACCAGACCCTCGGCTGTGGAGATGTGACTCCTCCTCGTGGAGGAGCAGCAGCTGTGAGGAGGTTTCGTGGTCTTTCCCTCAGGAGGTTTCAGATTCTCAGTTTCCAGGGGACGTCAGGGCGCGGTGTGGTGATAGAATCTTGAATGTACAAAAGGATCAGTGCGGGTCCGAAACAGGTTTTTCTCTTTTCCGCTCCTTGTGTTTTTAAAGCAGCGCTGTCACGTTGGTCCGTGACGGGAACAAGGCGCCCCGAGGTCGAGGTGCTCTCAGAGAATCCCCGTCTCCATCCCAGTCAGGAACCCTCAGGTGTTTTCAGGTTAGAGAACGACCACAACAAAGCCAGCGATTTGAGAACATAAAGTAAATCAGGGTTTTTTCTTCATCACTCAGTGGATTAAGCTTCATCCCCACGACTTTGACTTTGTCCCTCGTGGCTTCCTCTAGGGGAGACACAGCAGCGCCACCTGCAGGACGTCAGAGTCATTCCCCCCCCCCCCCCCCTCCATCACCAGTTCTCTGATAATGGCTGACTTGTTTTTATTTTGCATAGGGAACTCATAAAAATCCCTAACTCTTATTACTTGAACAATATTGCATAGCTCACTGCTGAATGTCTTTATATGGAAATATAGGTTTATTAAAGAGGAGCGAGCGGGGGAGTTCCCCGTCTGGACGTGAGCAACAGGTTTTCCAGAGTTTTATGACAGATGTACAGTATTCATTCCAGGCAGAGACACTTCAGGAGGGACGCGCTGTTTGAAACTCTTCTCAGAGAAACGTTCCAATCTTTTCCTTCACTGAGGACTCGTCTGAAATTGCACACATTATCATCTACAAGAGACTTGTGTTAATATTTACCTGTGATGTCCGATCCCGAGTCACGACTACACGCAGATGTCCTATCTATCATATATAAATATATCTATATATAAATACTGCTTAGAGATACTTCTGGTTTCTTTTCAGCTGCAGTCGTTGTTCTTTGACTGTTTTTGTTTCGTTTCTCCCAAAACGTTTAAACCAAAGATTTCAGTTCATGTCGATCTTTCACTTGTTGATTTGAAGGTGATGATTCAGTGTTTTGATTTAAAACCTCCACCGCCTTGATATTATCACGACTCAGAAGATGAAGCATGTTGTGTGAGTGAGTCTCGTTCACTTTGTGTTGAAAAGAGCTCAAACTGGTTCTTTGGTCGGGAAGGATCCGTCTTTAAAGTCTTTAAAAACCAATCACCTTCAATCTGCTCTCGTTCTGTTGAAGTGAAACTAGAAAAGTCCCAGAGTCGCTGCTTCTCGCTCACGTTGCTGCTGCTGGGCGTGTCCTGTGGAAACTCACAGATAGAGCGACGCCCTGAAGTCACGAGCGACACGAGCGACAGGTTCTTCTTCCTGCTCGCCAACGATAACGTTTTGTGCAAACATGATATTATCATCTGTAAAGTTTGACTGAACTTCAAGATCGACAAGATATAGACAAATTAAACACAAGAGAGATTAGTGATACAATTATATTATAAGATTATTATCCAAAAAAGTAGTTGTTTGCGATGAAGGCAAATCTTCCACTTCAGACCGAGGGTCAGCAAGGACGTTTTGATTAAAGGTTTTAAACGTTAAATAGATTTAACGTTTAAATCTTTTCATCACTTCCTGCTCCGAGCTTTCTACAGGACACCTTCTGTCTCGTCCAATCACAACAATGCAATATTCCCTTTTCTGTCGCGGGCGTTTTTCCGAGCAGACGAGTTTCCGTCGGCAGTCGAGCGGAGAGAGAGAAGCAGCTGAAAGGTTTCGTGGGACAAACCAAAATATCTGTAGATTTTTTTACTGACTGTTTAGCTGAGTTTTCACTTTGGGAAACTCAGACTCAAATAACTCCAGGAAACCGACTCAGAAAACAAAAGGTACCTTCTGGTTCACAGGTGCAGCCTCAGTGACTCAAAGGTCCAATAAACCTCCTGTTACCTTTACTTTCTGAGTGTTTGTACTCACTACACCACAGGACTGTTAACAAGGCCACTGTCTGTTGTTCCTCTGCTCAGATATCATTACTACAACTACTACTACAAGTGGCACTCAAGCAGATCTGCAGAGTTTTATTTGCAGCCGGGTTTGAATATGTTTGTGATTCTCACCGAGGAGTCGTGTTGTGTTCTTCCCACTGCTTCTCTGATCACAGTTCCCAGCACAGCTTCGACGAGGAACAGCTTCTTTATAGATAAATTTATATAAAGTTCACATCTACGGGAACTTTTAGAAAAACTAACTAAAAAAAAAACCCTTTTAAAAAGTGTATATGACCCCCCCCCCCCCGTCCTCTCTTTGACCCTTTTTGACATACGTACAGATCCAGCATGCATATTTGGTACTATTGACTGTTGTTTTTTGTGTATGAAAAGAAAAACAAGTAAAAAAGATGTCTTTGAAAAACAACTGTTATTTGTCTGTTTATGATGTGTTGAGATCTGAACTTGATTCAGCCAGTTGAACATCACTGCTTTCAGCTGGAACTGGTTCTAGTCCTTTTTGTGTGTCGGTTGTAAAATGCACTGGTACACTGGTCCTGGAGCCCGGTGCATTGTGGGCCACGGCCAGAGAACCCAGCAGAACTCGATTGTGAAGAAAAACGATTACGTTGATTTTGAATCTGAAGCATGAACAGACTGAGAACTCACAGCTGTTCCAATTTTTAAAATCCACATTGGGACGGTGAAGGTCCAGTGAAACCAGTGAGACGAGTTCTGGTGCTGGAAGGTTCCGGTTCTTTCTCGGTGTCGCCCTCTGCCGGCTGCTCGTGGTTCTCTCTCTCTCTCTCTCTCTCTCTCTCTCTCTCTCTCTCTTCACAGAACCTTTTCTTTCTCGTATCGGTTGCAATAGTTTGTTGGTTGTAGACTTTTGAGCTGAACTCGTGTACGTTTATCAGTGGAGCTCCACCACATTCAGTTCTCTTGACGAATAAAGAAAATATTTTGTTCAAATACAAACTCTGGACTCTTGGTGTTTCTCCTGTCAGCTGCTGAAATAACTCACACACATCTGGATTCAATAGATTTTATAAAGTCATGTGTTAATTAGGTGACCTGTGAGGTTTTATGACGATGATGTCAAAGTCAAAGTCACATCTCAGTTTTTCTTTTGAATAAATTTGCACAAATTCCTACAATTAAGTGAAGATTAATTCAGGAAGAGGTTTAATGAGTTATTTGATCATATAAGGCCATGGGCTGAGCATGATTGACAGCTGACACTTCCTCGTGATTGGTCGAGAGTGTATATCGTGGCTCCACCCCCCTGATCTCTACACCACAGACTGACTTCACTTTATCAAAGATATGGATCATCATATCTCCACGAGAGGAAGTGGAAACTGAAGTTTCAGCCACTTTCTCTAAGTTCTAGAAGCTGAAGCTAAATGTTTCCTCAGAACCGAAGCTGCTCTCACAGACACAGAGAGTCGGCTGCAGCTTCTCTGAAGGATCCTCTCCTCCAGGCTGGATCACACAGAAACCAGGAGGCTCATCCAGTTAACAGGTGGATTAAGATCTTCATCAGAGGGAGGTGCAGCCGGTGGCTTCACCTGCTGCGTCACCACGTGTGCAGGTGAGATGTTCCTGAAGATGAATGAGTGTGAGCTCCAGAGCAGCAGGTGGAGAACAGAGCTTCACACTGAGGCATGAACAGACCTCCTGTCTCCATCTGTGTGTTCATGATCCCTGACGTGTGTGAACCACACAAACAGACACAAACAGACACACACACATACTCACACACAGCAGGATTAACTCATGAGATCAGATATCTTCGCTGCTCAGGTTTCACCACACACACACACACACACACACACACACACACACACACACACACACACACATACACACACACACACACACATCTTTTAAAAGGTTCAGTTTTCATCGTTTCTCCGTTTCTCTGCAGAATTACTGAAAAACAACTGAACCCATTTCCTTGGAACTTCAGAAAATAAGTCGTTAAATATCAGAGCTGATTAAATGTGATATGATTTATACGATGATATATACCATCAGCCCCAAGTGGAACCTGTTAGACATGAGACTGAGCTGAAGGTTTGTGTTTCAGGAGCCGTTCACACTTAAACATCTCAATGAGGGTTTTAATTACTGCTGTAAGAGTTTAATATCTAAACTGTTAAGACACAGTCATTAGTCAGGAGTCAATTAAAAACTCTAATTTGTTGTAGAGGACAAACAAACAAATACATAAAACCTTCATGAGGTCTTCACCAATTAAATCTTCAATAAAGTTGCATCTCAGGTCCTTTGAGTTTTATTCAAGGACCAAGACTTTCCTGAAACTAACAACCAGACTAAACTCAGGAAACTTGGCCCCAACGAGCAGAACTTTATTCTTCTCTATAAGAAAATGATGAGTCGAGAGCCGCTGGTTTATTCCCCAACATGAAATCTGGATGTGGAATCGACTCTGAGAGAAACTCTCCTGAGTCTCAGGAAAACACCGACGTGAGAAACACTGAAATCTTCAGCCTTGAAAATGTGAAAGTTGGTGAAAGATGGTTTTGCATCATTTTTATTATGACTGCCTGAGAGATAACTGCAGTTCAACACAGTGACAGACTGAACTGATCCATCATGAACTCGCCTGCTTCACCTCGGACTCTCTGTCCTGAGACGCCTCCTCGTCCCGGAGCTCCAGCGGGACGCCGCACACACTCGGAATCAAACCCGGCTGCTGATTGACAGCTGCACAGGGACTTAGAGATGGAAACTGAATCAGTGTCGACAAGCAGGGTCACCGCCTGAAGCAGGATCCCCCCCCCCCCCCGCCCCCTCTTCCCAAATCAGCATCTCTGTAATGAGGTCCATCCATCCACTCCTCCGCCTCTCCCTCCACCCCTCACTCCATCTCTCCCCAATAACCACTGTTCTCCCTCCGCTGCTCCCTCAATCTCTCCGCAGCGAGGAGGAGGAGGAGGAGGAGGAGGAGGAGGAGGAGGAGGAGGACGGCCGTGCTCTCCTGGCACAGCAGACCTGCACTGAGCAGCAGGGGAATAAATTAGACGCAGACACAGAGAATAATAACGTGATAATGAGTTTTCTGCTGTGCGAACACCAGGCCCGTGAATATTTACCACCATGATATCAAGTCACAGGGAGGAAGGAATCTGTGGTCGGACCTAGAGGGACACTGAGGAGGAGGAGGAGGAGGAGGAGGAGGAGGAGGAGGAGGAGGAAACAAGGAAAGAAGAGGAGGAGGAGGAGGAGGAGGAGGAGGAGGAAAGAAGCGGATGATTATGAGGAGTAAAAGAAGAGGGGAAGAAGGAAGAGAAGGGCAAGAAAAAGACTGAAGAAGAAGACAGAGAGGACATGGAAGAGGAATAATAAATTGAGGAAGACGATGAGGAAGAGGACGACGAGGAGGAAGAGGATGATGGAGAACGGGATGGAGGGAGCAGTGGTTAATGTGGTTTCACCGTATATCTGCACACTAAGCAGAACGCACACACACACACAAACAGTTCATATATAATGTATATATGCGGATGCATATACTTTAACACACACTCAAAGATCAGCAGGCTGTTTGCATGCTGTTGTGTTACATTTGCATTTGTTTGCATTTTTGTTGTGCACATGACTTGTGTATTTGTGCAGCCTGAACATCTCTTCTCTGCATGTGTCAGATTTCTCCTCCTGCAGCAGCTGCAGGGACCGAACCAGGATTAGAAGATATTCATCTGAGAGTTTGAAACTATTGAGAACTGCTGCAGTGAGTATTTGTAGTAGTAGTACAGTAGTAGTACAGTAGTAGTACAGTAGTAGTACAGAAGTATATCTGAATGTGGAACATCAGGAGAACGGCTTCATTCTCCTCGTGTTGGTTCTCAGTGATCATTGGAAGTTGCATTTTCATTTTTGATATCGTGACATTCACAGGAGTCTTAGAATCACATCCTCTTTAACAATTTGTCTTCAAAATAAAAGCACAACGTTAATTTAGCTGCTACGATGCTTTATAATGAGCAAAGTAAATGAAATCTCCAGTTTTCCATCAAACACAGAAATTGGACGTAAAGTTTGAGAGATAGATTTGTTCGTTCTGAAACATTCATTTTAATAAGGTCAACACATAAATGGTAATAGGACACATGGGTTATACAGAATGATCTATCATCCATTCAGGTTCTTTTATTCTACAAATAACTGCACAGAATGAATCAGACAGTTTAAAACCTGGAAACAGTTTGAAGGAGTCAAAGATGAGGACGTGAGCAGAAAGTCCAGAGTGAAGCTCGTTCAGGTTTCATCTGAAGCTCCTGAAGTCACAGGTGTTCCTCCTCACACTCCGGCCTTCGACTTCCAGAACATCCTGCTCCTGACACACACACACACACACACACACACACACACACACACACACACGCCCATATAGCTGCACCATAGTTCCATTCACTGCTCCCAAGAATAACAGAGCAGTGTGCAGCAGGGCGGGGCCGCGCTCCTTTCATATTCAGTTTTCTTTAACGCTCAATAAATGTTGACTTTATTTTGGTTCTGCTGAATTCCGTAATGAGGCCCGGGACGTCCAGCGAGCCCGGCTGCCTTATAAGGCCTCGTGTGGCAGAGAGGGAGCCCCCCCCCCCGACAGACCCTCACCCTCCTCTGGTTCTTCTCCAGCTTCTCAGATGTGATGAGAGCATTGAGCTGTTTGTTCAGAAGTGAGGCCACATATAGAAACACACACGTCTCTATAGAAATAGAGACGTGAGCTGATTCATCGTGCGGCTTCACAAAAAGTCGGACTGGGCATTTCTCTGGTTTGTGTAGTTGAGCTCATAAAGTGAAGCTTGATTCATTGGACCTGAATGAAGACGAGTGAGATGCAGTGAACCTGTTAGAACCTGTAGAGGCTTCAGTTTATCTTCAGTGAAGATCAGAGGGTCCAACTGGTTTCCACAGACCTTCAGTGAAGATCATCTAACAAGTGGAACAACTTCACTGCTGCTAAACTACAACTAACAGAAGAAGTTTCATTTAAAAACACGACTCCTAGAAGTCACATCTCTGTACAAACAACACAGCAACACAAAATACACTTTGCAGGAAACATAATCACACAAATATCACAGCTGTGACACATTAGACACTTTGGTTCAGAAGCAACAAACCAACACAACAAACACACTGAAATGCAACGTCACTACAAGAAGGTGTTTCACTGAAGCTTCTGAGGTTCTGCTGATTTGACTGATGGGAATCTTTGTGTTTGCAAATTCCAAACACAAAGATTTACATCTACTCGTTGTGTTGACAGAAAACACAAGTCACATGTTGTAGTTACAGTTTATAACTTTCAGGAAACAGTGAGAGAATCCAACAGCTTCTAAAGAAAAGACCAAACAGACGAATTCAGAGCCGTGAAGCTTGAAGAATCAAATTCAAACAGAAGTTTCCTCACACGTCTCGTTTCCAGGGACACTGAAGGTTGATGATCTCACTGAGTCAATCAAAGAGTCATAAATATGAACATGTTAACGACTCAGCTGCAGAACACACTCACTCACACTTCACCCCCCCCCCCCCCCCCCCCCAGCCGGACCTTCTGCTGCTCGGCCACCGACCTGCCACTGAACTCAGCGTCAGAGGGAAAAGACTCTGAAACTTTAAAAAAGGAGATAATTGCATAAAGAAGGAAACACTTGCGAGGGACTGACAGGAAGTTGGAGCTGTGAGGTCACAGTTTCCTGGCAGCGCCGCGGAAGAAACCAACCAATCATCCTTCGTCCTGTGGAGAAGGTTCTCAGACCTGATGGAGCGAGCACAGAGAATCTATAGGAATCTGGAACCGACTTCTCATCCTGAGTTTCCCATCGTCAGCTCCAGAGGAGGAGACGTGTCAGAGAAGAGTTCTTCTTCTGTTTGTACGTTTATATAAATTAAATTAAAGCCTTTAAGCTTTGTTGTATAGGAGGAGAAATCGTGGTCAGTTATTAGGAATGAACATTTTCATGGAAGTGAAATGTAAAAACTCCTCTGAACTCTTCACCAGTTTCTCCATCTAACACTTTATTTTACCAGGAAGGTGCCAGTTCCTCTTGAGAAGAACTTCAACAGGTTTGAATGAATGACACGTACCAGCTGCTAGGTTGATATCTGGATGTGTATAAATATAAGAAGACGCATTTATATACATTTTTATTTCTCAGTGATCGTTCTCTCCCATGTATTCAGATCTTTAAAAAAACTTCTCAGTGATTTCTAAAGTGTCACCTCTTAAATTCTTCATATCACCCGTTAGCATTTCTCTAGCTCCGCCCCTGAGTGCAGGACGTCCCATGAATCTCACAGAGCTCTGAACTTTCTGAAAGAAAGAAGAAAGAACCTGAGTATTTTCAGGCTGTGGGACACACATGTTTCATAATAATAATAAAACCACTCTCTCAGGCCTTTTTCTTTTTGGTTGTTTTGAACCTGTAAAAGTAGAAATAAGAAACTAATCTTCCTCCGACACTAAGGAACTGTGTCAGGTCTCCGTCTCTCAGCTGGTCACTCTCTGACCAGCTTCTCCTGCCACCGTACGTCTGAGCTGCTTCATCTGGATCCACAGCTTCTCACAGCTTCTCACAGCTTCTCACAGCTTCTCACAGCTTCTCACAGCTTCTTGGCCGGGCAAAGTGTTGGTGCTGGCAGCAGAAGAAGAGACACAGCTACAGCTGCTGCTACCTGTGTGTGTGTGTGTGTGTGTGTGTGTGTACGTGTGTGTGTGTGTGTACGTGTGTGTGTGTGTGTGTGTGTGTGTGTGTGTGTGTAAATAAAGATGGACAACATGAAAAGTGAAGCCAAACCATCTTGATCGCCCCCTGGTGGCTGCAGTATAGATCATAACCCCTCCTCCTCCATGTTAGCAGATGGGACATGGACCAAACTAAACAAATGAAAATAGACGTTACATATGTTTCTGTTTGTCAGGTCGTTCTTATCTCACTGATGTTTGTTCAAGTGTTTCTGATCAGTTTGGTTTGAATCAGTTATCAGAGACGTCATGATTGACAGCTGAGACTGACTCATGATTGGTCGATGGTGTAAGGTAAGTTATAGCTTATTGTCCCTTAGGGAGACGAGTCCTCTGCTGGAAGTGGAGACGAGTCGTCCATCTTCACATGAAGTCTCTGAATTCAGCCTCAGTTGAGGAAACAGAAGCTTCTGCAGCTTCTCCTGGTTTCAGGCTCCAGACGTCCTGAAGATTCAGTCCTGTGTGGAACCAACCGACTCCTCCTGAAGCTGCTCTGGAAGATGAAGAACCACGGGATCCTCCAGCAGGTGAGTTGAACCTGACTTCACTTTGTCCAGACAATTCAAATACCTGCGAGCTCACATTTCTGGTACATTAGTAAATAATTAGTAAATAATGTGAACACTGTGTATCTGCTGTTTACTTTGCAGGTGAGGAGAAACCTTCCCAGGGTTGTGAACCTCTGTGCAGATACGTTCTCTGATCGGTTCCTCGATCGGTTTCATCACCTGCACCTGAAGCAACCAGCCTCCACCAGGGCATCTGTCAGAAAGCAGGACTTCTCTCTTTTTCGAGTTCGATGAATGGAGGGAAACCTTGAGTTCCTCAGGTCTTAAAGTCACTGGAGATGTTGAGCAGGTTTCCAGACATCTGCTGACACGTTCCCCTGATGTGAAGACGGCGGCTGCTGAACATCCCATAACAATAAAATGTAAAGTCATAATAAGCTTCTTTCTCAGACAAACTTTAAGCTTGTGATTTTCCGCAGAGCAGCGGAAAGTTTTAAATCCAACAGACTCTTGTGATTGTGTGTTTGTGTGTTTGTGTGTCAGCAGCCGCGTAACGCACAACTTCTCTTTTCCCCGTCAGCCTCTGTGGAAAAGCAGCAGCGACACGTCAGCGTCATGAACACACACTGAAGATCTTTATGTTCTGCTCACGTATGAGGTCCCGACACTAAACAGAGAAAACAGAAAGATCGCAGTTTATAGAAATAACAGGCTAAAAAAAACCTGCTCAGTAATTGTCATGGCTTTTAATAGACTCTGGTGTGTGAGCAGGGGCTATTTATAAATCTTTCTTCAGTGTGTGTCTGTGTGTGTGTTGTGTGTTTGACTAAGGCGAGTGGTGGTTGAGTGTGTGAGCAAATGACAGGATGTGCGGTCGGACCTGTTCAAAAATCTGCTTAGTAATGTTGATAAAGATAGAGCTGACCTCGTCGTCGCCATCAATGGCCCCCCTGTTAACCACACACACACACACACACACACACACACAGACACACACGTGCAGTAACACACACCTGAATGGAGGCCACTGTGCTGCAGGGTGGGGTCGTGCACTGTTACACCAACAGACAGGAAGAGAGAAAGAGGCAGAATAAGCACTTTTATACGCACTGACCATTTCTGCTTTATGACCGGGAAACAAACAACCTCCATCTTTGATTGTCACTGACACACACTGACACACACTGATACACACTGACACACACTGACACACACTGACACACACTGACACACACTGACACACACTGACACACACTGTTCGCCAGGAAACGAGACACATTTAGAGGAGCTGCATCTGGACAGTGTGTGTTCAAATTTGAATAGACAGAAGTCAGAGTCTGTTTGAAAAGTGTAGCTGATGTAAAATATTAATAAGCATATTAATGATGTCATGGTTCATTGCTTCTCTTCTGATGTATTTACACACGACTGTAGTTTTCTGAATGATTGTTATTGTGTGTCTTGACAGCTGAAGACTCATTTGTTCATCCAGTGTTTGAGACGTTGTGTTTTTATTGTCTTTCTGTTTCACATTTCTCTTTTTTGACAGTTTTATTTTTTTCAACCAGATTTTCACAATTCTAAGTTTCCTCTAAATGAAGCCGACAAATGGGTCTTTCCCCCCCGACAATAAGCCGACGTCAAAATCATGGAAGAAAGAAGAAGAGAAGTGAATCTAAATCTAGATATAATAATAAATATGAATATGGATCCATTGAACCGTGACGCTCTCACTGCAGAACAAGAGCAATCTGAAAACATAATGCACAACCACAAGAGGGCGCCTGCATCCTGTCGGGTGTTGTTAATTTCATTAGTGAGGTTTTATAAAATATAAACGTCTCTTTACATTTAACCAAAGACATTAGTTCTCAAAATGAATTATTCTTGTGTGAAGTGACAGGATCCCTCTCTCACTCACTCACTCTTTCGCTCACTCTCTCTCTCTCTCACTCTATCACTCTCTCTCACTTTCTCTCCCACTCTCTCTCTCTCTCCCACTTTCCCTCTCACTCTCACTCTCACTCTGACTCTTACTCTCTCTCTCTCACTTTCTCTCCCACTCTCACTCACTCTCTCACTCTTTCGCTCACTCTCTCTCTCTCTCACTCTATCACTCTCTCTCTCACTTTCTCTCCCACTCTCTCTCTCCCACTTTCCCTCTCACTCTCACTCTCACTCTGACTCTTACTCTCTCTCTCTCACTTTCGCTCACTCTCTCACTCACTCTCTCTCTCTTTATCACTCACTCACTCTCTCACTCTTTCGCTCACTCTCTCTCTCTCTCTCTCACTCTATCACTCTCTCTCTCACTTTCTCTCCCACTCTCTCTCTCTCTCCCACTTTCCCTCTCACTCTCACTCTCACTCTGACTCTTACTCTCTCTCTCTCACTTTCTCTCCCACTCTCACTCACTCTCTCTCTCTTTATCACTCACTCACTCTCTCACTCTTTCGCTCACTCTCTCTCTCTCACTCTATCACTCTCTCTCTCACTTTCTTTCCCACTCTCTCTCTCTCTCCCACTTTCCCTCTCACTCTCACTCTCACTCTCACTCTGACTCTTACTCTCTCTCTCTCACTTTCTCTCCCACTCTCACTCTCTCTCTCTCCCACTCTCTCTCTCACTCTCACTCTCACTCTCACTCTCACTCTCACTCTATCAATCTCTCTCTCACTCTCACTCTCACTCTATCAATCTCTCACTCTCTCACTCTTGTGCTCTGGGACAAACATGATCACTATAAGCAGTTTCCACTCTACTAGATTTTCCTTTGAGAGGCAGTGAGAAACTTGACGGAGGTAATTCTCAATGTAGGAAAACCCCTGATCAGGTGACTCCTTCTCTTCCTTTCCTCCATCCTTCCTTTCTAATCCACTGTTTCCTCACTAACCTTTTTCCTGAGGTGAGCTTCTCTGACGGATAAAAAATAAATGAGTTGGTAAACACAGCATGAGAAACAGGCTGCTGCTCGATGAGCTGCAGCGGCCGTCTGCGCTCTAACAGAGAGGCAACACAGGCTGCTTCTGTGTCCACACAGGCACACACACACACACACACACACTCATACACACACACACACACACACACACACACACACACACATGTCCTCACTAATGTAGATTAATGTCCAAATGTCTGGTGTTCCCAGTCCACTTTATTGACGTCCACAGTCCACAGCAGAGAAACAACCTAAATCAATTCATTTCAATGGACTTGTCACCTGAGCGAGTTTATATAAATCTGTACAAATTGTTTCTGAACAGTTCAACTTCAGTAAATTGTAAAAACCAAAGATTCAACTGCAGGAAGCTGAGCTGATAACAAACACAGAGGTTTTCAGTGCAACACATCTGGAATTAACTGCATTTCCCTTGTTGGCCAGTAGATGGCATCGCAGCTGGAAGTTATCAATCTGTTGCTCGAGACATAAAACTCATTTCCATCTTATAGTTGTAGCAGCTAGCATGTTAGTGATGTTCTGTGATCCTCATTTCAGTAATGATTGTGTAACGCTGCTAACTGACAAAAGGATAGACGTGGATGAAAACACAACCTCCCTGGCGCCACCTAGTAGCGGCTTCATACGTTTACTAGAAATTTGGCAACTAAAGCCAAACCCTGTAAAACACTTGAAGAAGTAAAACATGAGCTCTCTCATTGTGCAGCAGCTCAACATCCTAATAATATGATAAGTTTATTCCCCAGTATTCAAATACAGTATTTATGGTATTGAACCTGCTCAGGTGCGCCACCTGTTGGTTCTCTGTGGAACCTGAACATGACGGTAAACCCGTCTCACTCTGTTGTGGTGAAACTGCCTGGTTTTCAAGCTTCAGCTGGAATCAGCTGAGACTCACATGGTCTCACACTGAAGAGTCACTCAGCTCATTGTGCGCTGAATAAAAAGTGAGTTTGTGTCTGTGTCAGTCAGCTGAGGGTCAGTAGTCGTACTGGCAGTCCCACTTCTCTGCTGCGACGCTGGGGCCTGGTTCATCACGTGAGGAATCGAACTCGACTGGAGAACAGAGGAGTCACAGAGCTGTTCAAACCCACTCAGACAAAACCAGAAGGATCTGGTCCTCTGCAGGGAACTGATCCAAACTGAACCATGACAAAGATCTGAACCATCAGAGAGGAATTCATCTGAGTCCCAAGAGGTCAACTTCCTCCTCTGACATGTTACCTGGACTGTGTGTGTCTGTGTGTGTGTGTGTCTGTGTGTGTGTGACAGACAGGAGCCAGAAAGACAGCGGCCTCATTTGTTTAGAGAGAGAGAGAGAGAGAGAGTGAGAGAGAGAGAGGGGATTGAATGGGGGGGGGATGAGAAAGAGGCCAAAGAGAAAACAGAGGATGATGGAGAGAATGAAAGACGTCTGGAGACAGTAGAGACGATTTCAAACTATGTTCCACTCTGCAGGTCTCCGGCCTCATGAGCTGTTTGTTACACCTGACAATCAAATATTTTCAAGATAAGGATATTTTATCAGAAAAAATAAACACAGCAAGAGGTTTATTTATAATTTGTTTTCATTTCATTTATTCTCTGGTTTTTATTCAACCCTCACCTGGATAGAGAAGAAGAAGAAGACGTCAGCTGCTGGACTCAACGAGTCACCAGAGGGAAACCAGCACACATCTGGTTTGTGTTGCTTCACCTTCTTCCTGAGGTGTGGTGGTGGCGGGGGTGCATCGAGGGCCTTCCTAAGTCAGGGGCCGTAAAGAGCCACGATTTACACAGAGGGGCCAATTATGTGTCCAGCAGCTGTGAGCAGCTCCTGATCACAGTGAGTTGTTTATTGTTTCCAGTTGTTCTCGTCAGGAAATGGAAGAAAATAATAAATCCTTCAGGGGCCAATAAGGTGACAGCCTGTGCCCCGCTGGCCCCGCCCCTAGCTCCGCCCCTGTGTGGTTGTTACTTCCTCCTCAACATTCATTGGCTCCATCATGATCACATGATCTGAAGTAAACACCAGAGAATCTGTAAGTGAGCGGATTGGAAACCAGAAGCAACTCAACACAGGAGCAAAGAAACTCTACTGCCACTAGTGTGTAGGTGGTGTAACTGCAGAGCAACACACACACAAACACACACACATACACACACCTACACACAACTATGATGCCCACACCAGCTACGCAGCTCTAACACAGAACCAGGAACTGGCTTCAGTCGAGTCACAGTTTGAAACGACCGGTCGGTGGAACCTCTACCTTAGTTTATGTCTTGGTTCCATGTTTCATTTACATGTAAGAAACCTTCTAATCTACAGATCACAGATCAGTGTTTGTGTTAATCGATCGCAGCTCCAGGGTGTGGAGCAGAACTCAGAGCTCGGGGGGGGGGGGGGGGGGGGGGGGGGGGGGGTGCTGGAGCTTCAGCTTTAGAGCGGCTGACAGATGATTCCTGAATCCTCCAGGTTTTGATGTTCTTCTGGCTTCGCTCTGAGAGGGGGGGGGGGGGGGGTTACTGGGTTGGACCAAGCCACTGACTGGGATCCTCTAGGGAAGTTTGAGTGTGTGTCTGTGTGTGTGGAGGGGCAGTGATGGAGATTGTGTGTCAGCGGCTGACAGCAGGATTTAAGACTCCCAGTAAAACAGAAGCTCCTGCATCTGGTTCAGTGCAGCACAGTTCACTGCACAGATCTGGGACCAGCCATGAACGACCATCCTGCATTTTGTCACATCTCACATCATTTCCTTTAAGTTTAGTTTCTGCCATCACAGTTTAATGTTTTGCCGAATGACAGAGAAACTTTATTTAACTCACTGAGCTCTTTGATCTGTGGATGGAATTAAAACAGCTTCTAGGAATCACTTGGATTTAGACTCAACTTCATCTGGAGGGAAAGTTCTCGCTCCGTATGAGACGTGTGATATGATCCATAAACAAGTATTTGATGCAACCTACATCATCATCATTCTCTCCTCACTTAGCTCTTCAACATGTGTGCAGAGTCAGAGAAACCACACATTGAATATCAGCTATTTCAAGTTCACAATTTAAATATTAAAAGTCCAAATAAACCAGCAAATAAATTGCTTCTGAAAAACAACAAAAATAACATTTTACTTTTTACTTTGTAAACAAACTGTAAAAGAGGAAGTGGTTCTATGAATGTGGATGAACTTATGAATATGAACATGAGTGTAAGTCACTTCTCTG